>NC_142805.1:11058303-11238555 GCF_049724085.1 Artemia sp. Qi Xiang Cuo
CATTATTCTAATGTTTCTTGTGTTAATAAATAAAAAACAGATTTTTGATTACTATTTGACTGTTGATATGGCAAGTAAATGACTACTGGGTATCTTATGAAGCAAATAATGTATGTTTTATCTTTGTCATTTATTTGGCTTTTTATTTAAGTGCAATATATTCTATTTTACCAGCATTATTCTTACGTTTCTTGTGTTAATAAATAAATAAAAGAGTTTTTATCACTATTTGACCTATTGATTTGGCAAGTAGCTGACTACTGGGTATCTTATGACGCAAATAAAAGAGGAAAATACTCTCCAATTCTCTATCTAATAATATTTCCAAAAATGAAGATGGGAGAATGTAAATATTGGAGCAATGAACCAATTGCTTTTGCAACAAAGTCATTTTTACTTTACTAATATTAGTAAGACTTCATGAATATACTTACTGGTATCATCTTTGCTAAGCTGTCTTTTCCTTGAAATGCTTGGCCCTGGATTTGCATTTTGAGTTCCTTAAACAGAAAATACACATATATAAATATATATGAGGGGTTAGCTAAACATTGGATCTATATAAAAAAACATATAACTCGTAATTACATAATTTGATCTTTGTCCAATTTTGAATTCTATCTTATTTTTTTTTATATAAAGAACAAGTTAAAAAGTTTCAAAATGTCAACTTTGCTACTAGATTTTCACTAGCAAATATTGTATTTGGTATCAATCTTTTGATGGAGGAATAGAAATAGTTTTGATTAAAAATAAGTTATGAATACATTTACTCCCTCCCCTCCAGGGAAATATTTCACAATTTACCATAAAATTTGTGATGTTTTGGATATAATCAAGAAAAGCATCATTTTTACAGACTTCTCCCAACAAGAATGGAGGTTTTGACTTCACTGCAGTCATGGCAACAGAAGAGGGTGGCTTAAAGGTCCAATATTTTGCATATCTTACCGAAACCTTTTCATAGTACTGCAAACCTGTCTTGAAATGTCTGTTATGGTAAAAACAAAATACCTCAGCCATTAATCATTTCCATTCTTAGTTGTTGCTTTGTGTCAACTTTTTAAGTTGTTTGAAAAAGGAAATAAAACATTGTATTTATAATTCTAAAAATAACAATGTTAGGCCATACATAGTCATGCCAGGAGTTGGAATCCCATTGCCTCAATAAGAAAAACCCCCTTTCCTTCCAGAAGCTATTGTTCTATTCAACCACAATTCAAGCTAATTTTCCAAAGTCATTTCTTAGAAAAGATTTATGAATTTGAAAGATCCCATGGGAGTTCTTTTTTATTGATCCCAGCAAAACTAATTACTGGGAAAAAATTAAGAAAAACACTCCAAAAATATATACTGTACAAGTTAATTACTAACCTTGATTATGGTTTTCCAACATTTCATCTACATCTGCTTCAATTGATGTTTCATGTGTCTCAGCAATTTCTTCATTGAAAGCTGGGCGTACTCCTAGAAATTTGAAAAATATAAAGCACAAACAAAAAGGTATTAGCTGTCACTGTTGTATTTACAGAGCCATATTAGGAACAAGATTTTCATTTGTTTATATTTGACTCAGAATATTTTTATATCTAAGGTTTTTTATATGGTATTCAAGAAAATTTAAATTGGTCAGCAATTTTTTCTGCCCTGTCATTTAGTTAATTTAATGCCAAGAGTTTCCATTTACAACAAAAGTTTAAGAGGGCCAATACAAAGTTTCTTCTAGAAAGTAGTAGGCAGGGGTGCCTAGTCTTACAGATAAATTTGAAAATAGAACATAGTCAAAAGAAATCATACAAAAATCAGATAATCCATAACTATAAAGATTCATAATAAATACTTTAAATACTAGATAGTGTGTCCAACAACTTTTTAGGTTGCAAGATTCTACATTATTTTAGCCAGTTTCTAGGGACCTCACAGTGAACTGCAATTTAAAATTTAGGTCTTTGGATATTATAACTAGAAGGCTAAGCATAATTCAAATAAAACACTTTAACTAATAACAAATATAGCAAAAGCCTACCCACAATAGTTTACAACCTGAAACATAGCCTAATTGTTTTTGACATTTCTGTTTTTCTTAAACCTGTTTTTTCTTCATTTTCCATGTTTTGTCAGCTAATAGAATCAGTAAGATACAGCCAAAGCACATATGCAGTTTTGTAGATATAAGTATGAGATTTGGGACTGTCATAGACCCTAGTAAAGTGTCCTTTTACCCTATTAAAAGTCAACAGAACCTGTAAAGTTTTATAAAGAGCCTAGGTTTATCCCTGGCCCCATTAAGGTGGAGGGGGGCAAGGATGCCTATTATATTTACAAATAGTGTTGAAAGGGGATGAGATGGTAGGCTACTTTTTTGGTCAATATATACCAAATCATATTATCGAGTTAGGACTAAAGTGAATACACCATTTGATGCCTTTTTTATGCTGATTACGAATATAATAAGAATTTATAGTGGAAATGTATTTCAGCCCCCCCCCCTAGATCGGCAAATTCAGGTTGTGGTTAGGGTACGTTAGGTTAGGTAAACCCTTTATAGGGGGGGGAGGGGCGCAGAAATTAAATGCTGTAATATTATAATTAAATTATCGTAATACGCATAAAAAAAGGCATCGAATGGTGCTTTAAATTTGTTAAAAAAAAAATAAAATTATTTGGTATATATTGACCCTTTTTTTCAGTATTACAGCACTTGTTTTAGAAGAGACTGAGCAAACACTTTTCAAAGCAACACTGCCTATAAATGCAAGTTTCACTAAAATATTAAAAAGGTATCATTAGCCATAAAAACTTTAAGAAAGAATCTTACCTAAGATTTCATGCACCTGACCGTAAAATATCCATGCTGGCTTTTAATCTCCACCTTTCCCTGTATCAGAAGATCTGGGTCGTACTCTAATGTACTGATCTGTTAAGTATCTAATTCTTATTTTTATATCTGTAGGGGATCTCTTCTCATAGCCTTTATCAACCATCAGATTTGCAATTTCCTCCCATATAAGAATTTTATTTGCCATTGAACAAAGTTGGTGATAAAAATCCTTCCATATTTCTATTAATACAATCACCTCTTCTGATGTCCATTTTCTAGAACCCTTTATAGCTTCTGTATCTTTAGCTGTTTTACCCATTTTCATAAATCATCAACAATTTCTTTTAAAAATTCTTTTCTGAAAATATTTACAAGAGTCTTTTATTTGTACGGTAGTTATTTTGCATTCGCCAAGTCTGATCTCCATTATCCCTGATTCTGCCATCTTGCAGAAAAAGCAACGTCGAAGGTTGCAGAATCTGCCAACTGCCAATACGGAGACGGAAAAGAAGTCTCCATTGAAATAAAATTTGCAGATTTGCAGTGCAGATTTGCAGAATCTGCCAAATGGAGACGCGCTTTAAGCATTGGTCACATACTGAAATCCATAGTCTTCATGGATTGAGAAAAAAAATCCCTAAAATTATGATTACTCATCTTCAGATTCTTCAGCTCGTGATTACCAGAAAAATATTTAACAGTTATTTAACAAATATAGGATAATCAATTAGCTACAAAATATCCTGGACTATCGTCCCATGCATGCACACAATACTAGTGTGATTTAAAATTCTACTATTATATAAGAAGAAGATTACAAATGCGTAGTTTTTAAGCTGTTTTGTCATATATTTAATTTCAGGGTAAATTCGTAATATTGTATTACAATTAAGGCTAAGGAAAATTATAGTTACCATTCCTGAATATGCTGAAAACTTCATTTGGCTTTATTGCCCCCCCCCTTCATAAAGGTAAATATATATTTTTCATGGAAAAATGTAATGCATTGCTTGATACTATTTTCAAATATAGGCTAATTATTGCTTCTGGAGGAAATTCCCCTTTGAGCCCTAAATTGGACTTAAAGCCGTCCATAGTATCCAGAAATTTAAAAATGAGTTTCTATAATATGTAGGCCTTCTAACTTGTGAGAAAAATTGCCATAGGCTATCTAATTGATTTAAGAATGGTAATTATCTACAGCATAGGTACTCTACAGTAGCAAAAATTTTCGGTTCAAAAATTGCACACATCACATTGCTTGCTTTTGGAAGTTGACAAAGCATCACAATAATACATTCAATTGTTACTTTGCCATACATAGTCACTTCACATGTGTTAGGGTGGAATTGTGAAAAAGGTGGGCAGATGATGTGTCCCAGAAATTATTAATGGAGATTATTGGAATTTTCAATCCTGTATAATAGCTATGCTGTTTTAATTATAATTTTCATTAGTCTTTGTAGTAAAATGGGTGGTCAATTTGGAGATATTTTGATTACTGAGATATTAATTAAGAATCTATAATTCAGTGTCTTTTTTAATGTTTTTTGCAAATATAATAGTTGTTGTAGTCTAGCCAGAAACACAAGGCATGCCCTTTAGAACCCTTAAAAATGTCTTGGTAAAAATCTAGAATTAGTCTTCCTCAGAAGATTATGTGCTGGAACAAAAAAAGAAATATTTTTAGATTGCTACTGTTGTGCTCTGTTTTAGGGTTTGGTTTGTATTTTCGATGATTCACCCCCTGCTAATGGTCTCATATAACTATAGGCTATTACTTTGTAATTTGCAGCAGGCACCAATGAATCATATTTCCTTGTTTTATCCCTTTTTTACCCAAGTTTTTCAATCAGTTTTGTTCATAACCTAACCTTAATATGTGTTATAAAATGAGAATTTTATATTTTTTGGTTAGTTTTCTTTTACACCCTTGCTCACTTTATACAAGTTAATTTCCTTGTAGGGCTAGACAAGACCATTAGAGAGGCACGGGTGAGAAATTGTTAAAGTGCAAATGGTGACGTAGAAATAACCTTGGTCCCATACGAGCAGCTACATAACTTAAGTGTTGTTAGAAGTGAAATATATTGTACATAGTTTCTATGGTACTTGCTATTATGAGATCAGTTCAAAAATTGTTTTTTCTCTTTTGACTTTTTCCTTTGAAAGTTTTAAACAAATTCTTGGAACTTAAAATTTAAATGGATTGTTCTTGACAACTTGGTATTTGTAACTATTTACATTATAATTAGGGTAAATACCATGCCATATACTTATGGCATATACTATTATATAATAATTTTTTAATTACTTGGATTCTAAATATGTAGTTACTAGGTAGGAAAGCTCCCACATGCCAGATATCACTCTAGACACATTCCAACTTGGGATGCTTGGGATGCACAAGTCCCTTAATAAAAGACTGATGACTTTAGGGTAGCAAGTGGAAAGAGTATGCTTAATCAGTCCCATAGTTGAACTAGCACCAGCAGCAGACCTCTTAGCATGACTTCTGAATTTTAGCTCATTGTCAATAGTGACACCAAGATCCTGCTCATTATTTACTGAGGAGAGTGGGTGGCCTAAGAAAAAATAAGGGCAACAAGGATTCATTTTGCCCGAGTAAATGATATGGCACTTTAGGATTACCATAGATTAGGAGCTGCCATAGGTAGCTGCCCCCCCTATAATTGATGGCTGTTTGAGAGTCTTTTTCCATTTACTGGGGTTACCAATGTCAACTTCATAATTTTAGAACATATAATTACAGAGTAAAACCGCATCACCAATTGGGGGGGGGGGGATTCCAAAGGCAATAATATTCAAACGTCTTTAAAAATGCTGAAAGATATAAATGATATGATGTAAATAATTTTCTGGTATAATTTTTCAAAAATGCTGTTGTGGGTATTTTCATAATACAAAATTGAAAAACCCAAATGGTAGAAATTGCCTCCAAAGTTTCTCTGGAATAATTCTTGAATGTTCACTTTACCTTACCCAAGTACTTGTCAAGACAAGTGTATTCTATCCAAGTCTATCCAAGCAGAGTATTCTACCACTATGCAGAGGAAAGATGCTAGAGATATGGGATTTTACAATTTTTAGGATGTCCTCTCCCTCTGGGATGATATCATTTACAAGAAGACTATTCTATTGCACTTTGTCACTATGAAATGGGATTGTCAAGAAGTTGGTCTTGAATGCTGTAAATTCTATGCTTCTTATGCTTTTATCTTCCAACTATTTCTATGTTCTGTGCTCCTTTTAAAGATATGATACCATATAATTATGGTAAAAACCATACCATGTAATTATGCCTTATGGTAGGCCACCAAATAATAAATCACTAATTATTTATATTATAGAGATCTTTAACTGCCTGGAACAGTGGGGAAAGACTGAATGTATTTGGCTTAATTGGCAAACTATGGAGACACCCATTTTGTCTGACATCACTGCTGTTAAGCAAGGTAATTGGTGGTTGAGCGAATTTTTATTTATTTTTGCTGCTTTTGCTCAAAATTGGGAGAGTTATTACTATTACTCACTTATTTCTTCTACTTTAAATTGAAAAATAAAACAAACTATAAACTATTATTTAAAAAAAAGAAACTCTAAGCAAAGAAATTTTTCAAAGTAAAATAAAGCTAATCATGCCCCTCATACAATTTGATAAACCATTGGCAATGAAGTATTTGACTCATCATGCAGCTTTTACAATCATGAAATGTAAAAGGGGTTACATCATCTAAGGCATTTATCACATAAACTTTTCAAGGAGTCCATTAAGATAACTTCTTAAACCACATTGGCCTGACATCACATAAAGAAAGAAAAACGAGCAAAAATGGGGTAACTAAATAAAAAACTAGTTTAAATGACATTTCAGAATTTCATTTTGCGTAAAGCACTTTTAAAGGCTGATTGCTTTCCAGTTTGATTGTTATTGGAGACTCTATTCGATTGCACAATATAACTTTGTGGATGTATGTAAAAACAATCAGAATTAATAATTTTGTCATAAATGGTAGGCCTACTAAATTTGTCATAAATGTCATAAACTTGTTTTTTATTTAGTTACCCTTTCACCGTTACTAGGAAAGGGTCGTCCAATTTTAGTTTGGTGTTTTTATTTTAAGGTTTGGTTTTTATATTTTTATCAGTTTTATTCTGCACTGAGGAGGGTCAAGCGGAGGTCTTGACCGAAATATTTGCATAATTTTTCTTTTTTTTCACTGGCTGTTAATTGTCCTCGTTTTCTTCCTTTCTTCGCGATTTTTTGTTTTATCATGATTTGCCAGTGTGGTCTCAGAAATTATTTCCAAATGAAAATACTGAAAAAACACAACAAAGCCCCTTCTTTAAAAACCCCATTTTTGCTCGTTTTTCTTTCTTTATGTGATGTCAGGCCAATGTGGTTTAAGAAATTATCTTCGTCATGCTTATGGGGATTATTCTACCAATGTTGTTACTACATTCATATCTCTTGTGAGAAAAAAAAAAACTAATTTGATTAATCAACAGTATTTTCTTCATAATTGTAAAATGAACCGTATTTTACCCAAGTCAATTCAACCTTCACTTCACTTAAACACACGTAACGAACGGCAATTTACAGAACGTATAGGGTTTGATATTTTAAATCATGTTATTAGCAATTGCAAAAGCAAGTGCTACCAGTTAAATCAGGATATTTTCAGACTTGAGCAAGGAATATTATCTACGCTTTCTTATGCTGATTTTCATCAAATTAAGGCTATTGGTGAAAATTCTTTTCAGCATGATTTTAGGATTTCTAGACAAAAACTTTCTGAGAAATTTTTTAAAATTTGAAAAACTCTCTAATAATCCACCTTTTATCCCAAAAGTGTATCCTGGGCCTGCTGTGATAAATCTCAAATCCACGCCTTTTACAACAGAGCAAAATCAGGTTCTGTCAAAAGGATTTAAATTTTCGATAGCCCCTTCGAAAATACCTTATAGTGAAATTATCGCAAACACAGAGGGGGCATTTCATGACTCTCGTGCGGAGATTGGAGAGATTGCTGAGGTTAGAGCCCATTTTGTTGAAACCTTGTTGAATTCGCCTTCTGTTAATAATCCAAATTAAAAAAAAATAAATAGTAAAAATGAACACTTGGTCTTACACACACTACATAAAAATCATTCCAGGATTATTACAAAAGCCAATAAAGGCAATTCTGTTGTTGTATTAGATTCAGATGATTACAACAAAAAAAAACAGAGAAATTTAAAATGATTCTAACACATATGAACAATTAGCTACCGATCCCACAGAAAAAAATGTCCAGGAAGTCCGAAAAGAGCTTTCTTATCAGAGGTAACGCTATAGCGTTGCCTAGAGTAAAGGCCATATGGCTCCAATGTTTGATTATTATTATTATTAATTTTTTTCCAGAGGCACTTCATATGGAAGGGGTCGCTGTTGATACTTCAAAGGGGGCTCATTCTAATGGAAATCGAGAGTTCTAGTGCCCTTTTTAAGGGTCAAAAGTGATTGGAGGGCAACTGCCCCCCCCCCACGCCCATCATTCCCCCAAACACAACCAATCAAAATTTTGTGATAGCCATTTTGTTCAGCATAGTTGATGTCCAGATAGAAAATATGTTTTTGAGGAGGACACTCTCCCACAACCCTCAGGGCAAGGGTTTTAAGTTATGCCCTGGGGGCATATAAGGTTTTTATAGAAGACGTTGTCATACAAACTTCAAAACAAGTTCATTCGATTGGAAATTCAAAGGGTTAGTGCCCTTTTTAATAGTCGAAAGTGATTGGAGGGCAAATAGCCCCCCACGCCCATCATTTCCCCAACATCCAATCATAATTTTGAGATAGCCATTTTGTTCAGCGTAGTTGATTTCCAAATAGAAAATATGTTTTGAGGAGGACACTCCTCCAAAACCCTCAGGGCAAGGGTTTTAAGTTATGCCCTGGGGGCATATAAGGTTTTTATAGAAGGCATTGTCATAGAAACTTTGAAAAAGACTTATTTGATTGGAAATCCAAAGGGCTCGTGCACTTTTTAATCGTCGAAAGTGATTGGAGAGCAACTACCCCCCCCCCCTCCCCTCCACGCCCATCATTCCCCCAAACACATCCAATCAAAATTTTGAGATAGCCATTTTGTTCAGCGTAGTTGATTTCCGGATAGAAAATATGTTTTTGAGGAGGACACTCCCCCACAACCCTCAGGGCAAGGGTTTTAAGTTATGCCCTGGGGGCATATAAGGTTTATATAGAAGGCGTTGTCGTAGAAACTTCAAAAAAGGGTCATTTTAGTGGAAATTCAAAGGGCTAGTGCACTTTTTAATAGTCAAAAGTGATTGGAGGGCAACTAGCCCCCCCCCATTCCCATCTTTCCTCCAAACACAACCAATCAAAATTTTGAGATAGCCATTTTGTTAAGCGTTGTTGATTTCCAGAGAGAAAATATGCTTTTGAGGAGGACACTCCCCCGCAGCCTTCATGGCAAGGGTTGTAAGTTATGTCCTGGGGCTCATAAGGTTTTTATAGAAGTTGTTGTCATAGAAACTTCAAAAAAGGCTCATTCAATTGGAAATTCAAAGTGCTAGTGCCCTTTTTAATATTCGAAAGTGATTTGAGGGCAACTAACCCCCCTCTCACGCCCACCTTTTATCCATACACATCCAATCAAAATTTTGAGACAGCCATTTTATTAAACGTAGTTTTAAGTTTTGGAAGTTAGGTCTTTGAAGATGACAACTCCCCCATAGCCCTCAGGGCAAGAGTTGTAAGTTACGCCCTGGGGGTATATAAGGTTTTGTATAGACAACATTCTCGTAGAAACTTCAGAAAGGGCTCATTCGATTTGAAATTTAAATGGCTAGTTCCATTGTTCAACGGTTCAATCAGTTTTTGTTCAACGTAGTTGAAAGTCCTTGAAATTATATGTTTGAGCAGGACACTCCCCACAGAATCTTCAGGGGCAAGGGTTATAGGTTATACCCTAGGGGCATAAATGGTTCTTATGGAAGGACTGCTCGTATAAACTTCAGAGAGGGCTCATTTGATTGGAAATTGAAAGTTCTAGTTCACTTTTTAAGCGTCACAATATAATGGAGTGTAAACAGCCATTTTGTTCAGCGTTGTTGATTTCCAGATAGAAAATATGTTTATAGGAGGAAACTCCCCCAAAACCCTCAGGGCAAGGGTTATAAGCTATGCCCTGAGGGCATATAAGGTTTTTATAGAAGGCATTGTCATAGAAACTTTGAAAAAGACTTATTTGATTGGAAATTCAAAGGGCTAGTGCACTTTTTAATAGTCGAAATTGATTGGAGGGCAACTACCCCCCCCCCTCCACGCCCATCATTCCCCCAAACACATCCAATCAAAATTTTGAGGTAGCCATTTTGTTCAGCATAGTTGATTTCTGGATAGAAAATATGTCTTTGAGGATGACAACTCCCCCACAGCCCTCAGGGCAAGAGTTGTAAGTTACGCCCTGGGGGCATATAAGGTTTTGTATAGACAACATTGTCGTAGAAACTTCAGAAAGGGCTCATTTGATTTGAAATTTAAATGGCTGGTTCCATTGTTTAACGGTTCAGTCAGTTTTTGTTCAACGTAGTTGAAAGTCCTTGAAATTATATGTTTGAGCTGGACATTCCTCCCGCAGTCTCCAGGGGCAAGATGTACATAATAGGGGCATGAATGGTTCTTATGAAATGAATGCTCATATAAACTTCAGAGTGGGCCCATTTGATTGTAAATTGAAAGTTATAGTTTAATTTTTAAGCATCAAAATATATTGGAGGGTAACCAGCTCCCCCCCCCCCAACCTCTTGTCCAAATGCATCCAATAAAAATTCTAAGATAGCTATTTTGTTAAAAATAGTTCATAGATCATATAACAAAAATTCCGGTGTCGACAGAACCCACCAGGGCCCGGGGGCAAAAGTTGTAAGTTATGCCCTGGGGGCATATATGGATTTTATGGAAGGCATGCTCGTATTAACTTCAAAGAGGGATCATTTGATCGGAAAGTGAAAGTTCTAGTTCACTTTTTAAGAGTCAAAAGAGATTGGAGGGCACCTAGTGTCCCCCTCCATGCCCTTTTTCATCAAACCCATCCAATACAGACTTTGAGATAGCTTTTTTAAAATAGTTCAATGACCATATAACGAAAACTCAGGGGTCAACACAGCCGCCCAGGGCCCGAGGGCAGGTGTTTTAAGCTATGCCCTGGGGGAATATATGGTTCTGATTGAAGGAATGCTCGTAAGAAATTCAGAGACGGCTCATTTGATTGAAAAGTGAAAGTTCTAGTTAATTTTTTTAGAGTCAAAAGAGATTTGAAGGGAAATAGACCCCCCCCACGCCCCTTTTCCCCCCAATGCATCCCATATAAATTTTGAGATAGCCAGTAAGTTAAAAATTTCTCAAAAGTCAGATAACAAAAACTCAGGTTACCTCACAACCCCCCAGGACCCGGGGGCAGGCATTGTAGGTTATGCTCTGGGGCATATATTGTTCGTATGAAAGGGAAGCTTGTATAAACTTCAGAGAGGGCTCATTTGATTGGGTATTGAAAGTTCGAGCTCACTTTTAATAGTCAAAAGAGATCCAAGGGCAGCTAGCCTCTCCCCCCTCTCCCACTGCTTCTTTTTCAAAACCCATCTGATAAAAACTTTGAAATAGACATCTTGTTAAAAATAGTTCTAAGGTCGGATAAGAAAAAATCCGGTGTCAGTAGAACCCCCCAGGGCACAGGGGAAGGCGTTTTAAGTTATGCCCTAAAGGCATGTATGGTTCTTATGAAAGGGATGCTTGTATAAATTTCTTAGAGGGCTCATTTGATTGGAAATTAAAAGTTCTAATTCACTTTTTAAGAGTCAAGAGAGTTAAACTAGACCCCCCCCCCGCTCTTTTTTCCCCAAAACCGCCTGCTACAAATTTTGAGATAGCCAGTGTTTTGGAAATTGTTCAAAAATTAGATAACAAAAACGCCCCCAAAAGCCCGGGGGATAGGCGTTTTAAGTGTTGTCCTGGGGGCGTATATGGTTCTTTTGAACGGGATGCTCGTATAAACTTCAGAAGAGGGTCATTTGATTGGAAATTGAAAGTTCTAGTTCAATTTTTAAGAGTCAAAAGATATCTGAGGGCAACTAATCCCCGCAATACGCCCTTTTTTCCCCAAGCCCATCCAATAAAATTTTTAATATAGCCATTTAATTAAAAATAGTTCAAAGGTCAGATAAGAAAAATTCCTGTGTCGACGGAACCCGCCTGGGCCCGGAGGCAGACGTTATGAGTAATGCTCTAGGGGCATATATAGTTCTTATGGAAGGTATGCTCGTGTAAACTTCGGAGAGGGCTCATTTGATTTGAAATTGAAAGTTCTGGTTCACTTTTTAAGAGTCCAAAGAGATCAGAGGGCAACTAACCTCCCCACCTCCACGCCCTAAATGCATGAGATAAAAATTTTGAGATAGACATTTTGTTAAAAATAGTTCAAAGTTCTGATAACAAAAAACTCCGGTGTCGAAACAGCCCCCGGGCCTGGGGTAGGTATTATAAGTTATGCCCCGGAGACATATATGGTTGTCATGTAAGGGATGCTCGTATAAATTCTTAAAGGGTTCATTTGATTGGAAATTGAAAGTTTTGGTTCACTTTTTAAGAGTCAAAAGTGATTGGAGGGCAGCTAGCCTTTCCCCACACTCCATTTATTTTTTTCCCAGAGGCATTTCATATAGAAGGGGTCGTCGTGTAAACTTCAAAGGGGGCTCATTCGATTGTAAATCGGGAGTTCTAGGGCCCTTTTTAAGAGTCAAAAGTGATCAGAGGGCAACTGTTCCCCCAAGCCCTTTTTCCTCGAATACATCTGATAAAGAATTTGAGGTAGCCATTTTGTTAAAAATAGTTCGAACATCATATAACAAAAACTCCTTTACGTATTGTCATTTCGTTAAAAATACTTCAAACATCAGATAATAAAAACTCCTGTATCGACACCCCCCCCAGGGCTGGGGCAGGCGTTGTAAGTATTGCTCTGGGGGCATATATGGTTCTTATGGAAGGTATACTCGTATAAATTTCAGAGAGGGTTCATTTGAATGGAAATTAAAAGTTGTAGTTCATTTTCTCAGAGTGAAAAAAGATCAGAGGGAAAATAGCCCCTCCCGCCCTCCACGCCTTTGGGTGTAACGGATGGATAAACCCATCCGATAAAAATTCCAGGTGAATATTTTGTTAAAAAAGTTCAACCATCAGATATTAAAACTCCAGGGTCGACACAACCCCCCAGGGCCCAGGGATAGGCGTTGTAAGTTATACTCTGGGGATGGTTCTTATAGAAGGGATACTCGTATAAACTTCAGAGGGCTCATTTGACTGAAAATAGAAAGTTCTAGTTCACTGTAAAAGAGTATAAAAAGACCGACGCTTAATCTAGTCCTCCCCACGCCCTTTTTCCCCAAACCCATCCGATAACAATTTTGAGATAGCAATTTTGTTAAAAATAGTTCAAACATCAGATAATAAATACTCCGAGGTTGACACAAACCCATTTTTTACTTTGATATTGTTAGTTTGATATCAGTTTTAATACTTTGATGAGTATTTGATTTTTTTTTAAAGTTTGATTTTGAAATAAGGAATTTTTTAAAACTTTAAATTTTTTGAAATCAAAAACTAACAAAAATCAATTAAAAAAAACATTCTGAAAAATAATTTTTTCAAATAAGAGTATAAACCATTTTAAACTTAAGCGCATTAGATACAATTGCATGTCAAGATTAAAACTGAAGACGATCAGAAATTACTTTTATAGAATAAATGAGACCAAAAACGAACAGAAATTAGATAGACAATCCTAGCAAAAACATAAAATAAGTAATCATACAAATGAATAAATAAATCTCAAAGCGAGTAATGCTTAGATTGAATATGAATATCCGGCTTAAAAGGGAAAAAAAATATTTTCCTAATGAAGTATAAATGAAACTTAAAACAAACAGAAATTAAATAAACAATCAATGCGAACAAACATACAATAGATATTAATGTAAATTAATTAATAAATCTTAAAACGAGTGAAAATTAAACTGAATATGCAAATCAAGCTTGAGACGAACAAAAATCACTACAAACAAGAGTTTGGGTATTACCTCCTTCTCTCACTGTAAAAGTCTAAAACCTACTGCGTCATTGGTTCTTTACTGAAAACTATATGTGTCTTGAACAGTCTTGGAAAGTATAAACAACATCAAATTGAATATTTGATCTATAATGATATTAATTGTTGAAAGATCCATCAGTTCAAGAATTTATTTCACTGTATTTGTATTTTTATTTCATTACTGTAAGAGCTGGAAAAGAAAATATTTGTAATATAATCCATTTTCAGTTAAGGGCCAATGACGCAGTAGGCTTTTGGTTTTTATTTACAGTTAGGAAAGGAGGCAGTATCCAAACACTTGTTTTTAGGGAACTGGGATGCCAAATGGACACTTTTAGTGGCTTTTGGACACTTCTTCACTCTGAGGGACACCGGGACACTATTGGGTCAAAAAAGGCAGCTTTTTGAAAAAAAGGACACTTTGGACATTTTGGACCAAATGGCTTTATTTTCTTTTTTTTATAAATACGACTGCTTTTAGTTTGTACTTTACTTTTAAGCTTTGGTAACGTCTTGGGGATTTTTCTTAGATGTTTTTGCGCCCTGCGCGAACACCATTTATCAACCGAATAGGAATAGGACCTAAAGTCTTAACCAATTTGGTATACTAGAATTATCGAATCCATCTTTTTCTTCTATCTTACGGTTGACGTTTGTCATCAAGTCGGTCAACTTCAAGGACCCGCCTACTGCTTGGGGCAAAATCACCAAGGCCGCTGAGAAGGCTGGAAAGAAGAAGTGAATGGCCATTCTCTGCTGGTGCGTTCTGCGTAAATCCCTGTGGCGTGTAGCCCTGTGCATTTGGCTAATATTACACTGCTGACATAGAAAGAAAGGAGTTTCGCAGAAAAGCTGTGTTGCGGCTCAATTTTTATTTATAGCCAATTTTATTCAATTTTATTTATAGCTGTGTTGCGGCTCAATTTAATTTATGTTTCTGTTTTATATTCTATACTTTCAGCTGTGATTTTTTGTCAAACGCTGGTCGCCAGTTTCTATCGAGCATAACTCAAGCGAATTTATTTCAATCAGCCTTGTCTTCTCATTCTTTTAGTTCTCAAAAACTTCATTTTCGCTCAGGGCTACTTCTAAATGTTCAGAAAACGGCAAGATAGAAGAGTTGTTAAACGATTTTAACCACTTGACCAACCAGTTGACTGAGTGGTTAAGGTGATCGATGTCTTTTGTTTAACTATAAAACCATGTAGGTCAAAATAGACATTTCGTTGCTACAGCCATTCGGACCTTGTCTCACCCAAAGATCCTTAATAGCTACCAAAGATCAACGACTCGCATCTTTTTTGCATAACTTATGAAAATGCCGAAGTGAAAATAAATATCTGTGATTGCTTCTTTCCTTTTCGACTAAGATAGGTAGTGGTATTGATAATCGATATAAAATTTCGCTGTGTTGACATTCTCATGACGATTTTTTCTGCCATCTCTTCAAAGTGAACTAGCACTAAACTTAATTAATATGTATCGTTAATGTCAAAGCTGGAAATTCCTGCAGAACTCATGCAGGTAACAGACCGCTAGGTAGCAGAACTAAGAAGGAGGAATTTCACAGGTTTTTCGGCACTTTTTTCACAGGTTTTGAAAATTCATAGTGGCAACGCTATATTTTGGCTAATTTTCCAGAGGGACATTAAAAGTGGCCTTTTTTGGCTGATTTGGACACTTTTGTCCCTAAAAGTTTTGGCAACCCTGGTAGGGAAACTATATTCGTCTTTAACAACTTTAAAAAGAGCTAATAAATTAAACTGAATATTTGATGTATAATGATATTAATTGCAGAAAGCTTATCAGTTCAAAATGCTGCTATAATTTTAATGTTTATTTTCAATATTAAGTACAAAAGAAAATATTGGTCATAAAATTGGTTTTCAGTAAAGCGCCAATGACGAAGAAGGTTTTAGACTTTTAGAGTGAGAGAAGAAGGTCATACCCAAACTCTTGTTTGTGGTGACTTTTGTTCGTTTCAAGCTTGATTTGCATATTCAATTTAAGTTTCACTCGTTTTAAGATTTATTTATTAATTTACGTTAATATCTATTGTATGTTTATTTGCATTGATTGTTTATTTAATTTCTGTTCGTTTTTACGTTTCATTTATACTTCAATAGGAAAATATTTTTTTTCGTTTTAAGCTTGATTTTCATATCCAATCTAAGCATTACTCGCTGTAAGATCTATTTATTCATTTATATTATTACTTGTTGTATGTTTTTGCTATGATTGTTTATTTAATTTCGGTTCGTTTTTGGTTTCATTTATTCTTTACTAGTAATTTCTCGTCGTTTTGAGTTTTAATTTTAAAAGGTATTTGTATCTGTTAATCTTAAGTTTAAAATTACCTTTACTTTTCCTTGAAAAACTTATTTTTCGGAAAGCTTTTTTAATTATCTAAAAGGAAAAGGTCAAATCACAGATCAATTGTACAAAAGGTTTTACACACGTGGGTGCACATCCCCTCTCTTTTATGGTCTCCCTAAAGTTTATTAGCCCGGTAATCCACTTTAACCCATTGTTTCTTTTTTTACTTTTCCTACAGCAAAAATAGGGAACTTCTTATCAGTTGTATTTCGCCCACTAATTCAGGCTCAAAAATTCTATATTAAAAATTCCGCTGATTTCGTTTCCAAGGTAAAGCAAGTTTCGGTTAAACCAAATACAAAAATTGTCAGTTTCGATGCAGATTCAATGTATACCAATTGTGATCCTCAAAAGGCTGAACTGATTTTGGAGCATAAACTTAATTCTAACCCATCTATATCAGAAAAATACACTCTTTTGAATCAGACACCTCTTTCACTAACAGCCCTTTGTAACAGAACTTCTTTTTACTTCCATTATAGAGACATTTTTTATAAACAGAAATATGGGCTTTACATGGATGCCCCCCCCCTTTCTCCAATACAGGCAGATATCTTCTTGGAAGACCTTGAAGAAAGGGCTATTTTGCAAAGTTTTCGTAAACCTGAATTTTGGGTTCGTTTTAAAGATGATATTTTTTTATTTGTGGAAGCAATGTGACGAGTCTCTGGTTCTTTTCTTCGCTTGCTCAAATCCTTGGATCCAAAGCTTAAATTTACTTAGGAATCAGAGGTAGAGAGGCGTCTTCCTTTCTTAGATGTTCTGGTTCACTGAAATGATACCTTCTTCAAGTTTAGTGTCTATAGGAATCCTAGACATAATGACCTTTACTTAAATTATTCCTATTATCATTCTCTTGCTTTGAAAAGAGGAGTAGTCACTTCTCTAGTTGTTTGAGCATTGAAAGTTTGTTCAACACGCTTCTTGGATTTAGAGCTCAACCACCTTAAGAGATATTTTATTTGTGAATGGTTATCCAATTACTTCAATAAATTCTGCAATTGCAAAACGCATTAAAAGATTATCAGATAGTTACATAGAAAACACAAATCAAAGGGAAAATTCGGTTTATCTTGGTCTCCCATAAGTTAAAGGGGTTTCAGACCACATTTCAAAAAATCTAAGAAAAAATAACATTTACACTTACTATAGAGTTCCCAAATTTATCAAGGTAAAGACCCTATCCCGATAGGTGAAAACTGCGGTGTCTACAGATTTCCTTGTTCGTGTGGTCTTTGGTATAACGGAAGAACTGATCAGTTACTCACGGATAGATTAACTCAACACTCTAGTTCAATTAATAATACACTTAAAAGTGGAAAAAACCAGAAAATTTTGACTCTGCCGTTGCAGAGCACATTTTTGAAAACCCAGACCATACTATTTTGTTTAATCAAGCTAGCTTTATTTCACATGACAAAGGTATTGTCCAGCACTACAGAGAAGCTGTTGCAATTTATAAATACCAAAATTTAGGTCTAGCTTTAAACAGAGATTCCGGTGATTTAAGAATAAACGAGTCATATTTCCGTTTTTTCGAAAGAGAAGCTGATACTTTAGTAATCCTTGAAATAAACCTTGAACCACTTTCCCAGTCATATAATCAAACACGTGAAGAACCCCTGAAGTCTCAAATGGTGTCTGCAAGAAATGCAACAATTATAATCCGAAATCAGATGACATAGTTCTCCAACTTATTTAATTTCTGGTTCGTTTTGTGTTTCAGCGAATGAATTGTTTTCTTTTCTTTTATTTCTCAGTTGTTCGCTAGTATCCTTCTATGGCAGTTCATAATTTTTCGGATTTTGTGCAAACTGCGGGTTTTGGCGAATAACTTGCTTTTATGGTTGTTAAATATTTGGTTTTAATTCTTATAATTTTTGGCTTTTATTGAATTTTATTCATCTTTTAAGTTTTTGGTTTTTTCTTCGGTTTTTTGGTTCTTTTCACATTGACTTTCCGCGTTTGTTTTTTGTTGTTTTTTTTTTCCTCGGCACTTTCCTTGGATACATTATCTAGTTTCATTTTGAAGAAGAGAGGCGTTTGTCCTCTCGAAAAATTCGCTTTGTTGTGTTTTTTCAGTATTCTTATTTGGCCTTTAAAAACCCCATTTTTGCTCGTTTTTCTTTCTTTATGAGTTCAGCTATTAAAAAGTTCAGCTCTTTAAAAAAAAGAGTCCTGCTCTAAATTAAATACAATTAACTTACTTTGAGCAAAAGCTTATAAATTGCCACAAAAGGAAGCAATCAACAACAAGATAAAAATGATTTTTTTATTTTTAAAGGGAGGGGGGCTAGAGGTCTCTTGTAGAGGTTTTGACATGGATGTTTTCATCTGTGTTGTTTTATTTCTAGTTGATGTCAATTCTTTTTACAGCTCTCAAAAATCTAAAAAATAGCTCAATCTTTAAAAGTTGTTCTGCTTCTAAATTTGACAAACCCTTATAATTTGTGCTCCCAAAATTTGTACAATGACCAAGCAGATTTTTTAACATCCTATGGTATTTTTGATCTAGTCAAGACTGGCAAAAAGTAGCAGTTTTGAAAAAAAAATTTGAGCAATATAAGGTTGAATCGCTAGTTTTTATTGTCCATTTCAAAACCCCTGCAAAATTGCAGTGCACTTTTTGTAATGGACAAGAAACAGGGTTTCAGGCTTTTTTCGAAATTCCTAAGACATGGTAATGTAGAAAGTTCAAATCAATGGCACATATTGTTAATGAATTACCTTTGAATTTAAGTTATTGTTGTATGTGGCAGATTCTTCAAAACTAGTTTCATTGTTGCCTACTGATGCTTCAGGGAGAGGGATAACCCGAAACAGAATACAAACGTCCAGTACGGTTTTAAAATCAAGGTCAATTTCCCAATTTGTAGAGAAAGTCTGGAACCTACTCAAGTAACAGGCTATCCTATTGGCGTATGTTGCAGCTATAGGCTTGTCACAAAATTGCTTGTTTCAGTGGTAACACTTTTTTGGGAATACCTTTTTATGTGATTTGGCAGTTTTTTTTCAAACATCATATTTTTGTTTTCATCTTCTAAAAGAATAATAAATTCAAGACTGGATATTGCAAACCTCCAGCTACAGGGTTTTAAAACTAATAGCCGTTCCTGATACGGTTTTTGTTACAATGGTACCCTTCAAATTCCTATTCAGTGCCAATCCGCAGGTTTTTCAAGCTCGTTTTCAATTCCCATTAATTCATTTTCTTGATAAAATTTTGCCATTAATATAAACCAAAAATAATAGTCAACATTCTTGCCACTCAGTATAGTCACCTGAAGGTTGAGTCACTAATTAGCTTGAAATGCTATATTTTTCTGACTAGACAGTTTTTTATCTAAATAAGTTTGCAATAGGTGGCTGGCTCTTTACTTGGAAGCAGTTATTGCTTCAACCTTGGTGAACAAACTTTTTGACAGAACCTATAATAATTTACCATTATCCATGTAATATTGTCTCTTTCTTTTTTAATCTGATGCTCTTCTTATTCTTTATATATTTACTAAGTTCCAAGATGCTGGGAGGATCAATTACCTTTAGTCCTTCTACGAACTACCACATAAAAATTTTGTAGCATTTTAAAAGTCTTATGACTAACCTACTTGTTATATTGTAAATATTTTATTTAAGTTTTACTCTTATTTTGTAGAAGCTGAAGATATATTCTCAAATGATAAGAAAGATATTTTTGGAAGCACACATCCTATGCTATTAATTAAAGATGAGGCCAAACTTTTTTCTATTTCTTCTGGCATCTCTGGAGATTGTCAACATGATGCTGATCATGTTAAACTGGAGCCAAAAATTGACAGGGACGAAGGTATGCTTCAGATTTCCTGATCTTCTTTATTTTTGCATGTCTAAAATGAGATGGTTTATCTTAAACTTTTTTTGAAATATTGACAGGGCATGAAAGATAGGTGTTTATTGCATCTGATCGGTCTGATTGCATTTGCAAAAAAAAGTATATTTAGTTAATGATAATCCCATATGGTTTTGATTATTAAAATTTTGTATCCTAATTAAACTCCTGGATAAAATGACAAACTTAATTTAATTTTAGACTGTATTCTGGCTTTTTGGAACCAATTAGAACTCATTTATAATTTTTAAATATGGCTTTAGCTATATGTAATAAAAAATAATTGTTTTTTATGGCATAAATACCTTAGGAATATGCTAATGTGATAACTCTGTAGTTTAATCATTCTCTTCTAGAAACTCCTTAGTTTTGATTGCTTTTAATGCAACATTATTTCCAAAGAAGTGGATAATTTACAGGATCATATTGGACCGTAATTTTCATTTTATTTTTAATGTTTTAATAAGGATAGAAGAAATTTGTTTTAATACAATTCGTTTTCAGTAAAGGACCAATTACGCAGTTGGCTTTAGACTTTTACAGTTAGGGAAGGGGGCAGTAGCCAAACTGTTGTTTCTATAAGTACAATTGTCTAATAAGTACAAAAGAAAATATTTGTAATATAGTTTATTTTCAGTTAAGTACCAATGACGCAGTAGGCTTTAGACTTTTACAGTTAGGGAAGGGGGCAGTAACCCAACTTTTGTTTGTAGGGATTTTGTTTATTTTAAGGTTTATTTATATATTCAATTTAAGTATTTCTTGATTTAAGATTTATTTATTCAATTATATTAGTACCTGTTGTATCTTTGTTTGCTATGATTGTTTATTTAGTTTTTTTTATTTTGAGTTTCATTTATTCTTCAATAGTAAAAGATTTTTTTTTGTTTTAAGCTTGATATGCTTATTTAATTCTATTTTTGTATGTTTTAAGAATTATTTATTCATTTATATTTGTACATGTCGTATGTTTGTTTTATATGATTGTTTATTCATTTTCTGTTTGTTTTGGGTTTAATTTGTTCTTTATTACTAATATCTAGTCGTTTTTAGTATGAATTATTATAGGTTTTTATTTTTATTTGTGTTAATTTTTATATTTCCATTAATTTTATTTTTGAATCTTATTTTTGGAAAGTTATTTTAATTGATAAATTGAAATAACTAAATGAGCTAAATGAGGTAAGATTCATTAGAATGAATTTTATAATAACTGTGTACGGCTAACTATTTTAAAAGTTGAGTTGTATGCTAAATTAAAATAGACCTAAAAAATACAAGCCTTTGATTTTCAGCGAATTTTATATAATTAAAGTTCTTCTTGGTGCAGCGTCATCTCATAAAGATATGACAAACAAGAATGCGGATTGCATAGCATGCCAGGTCTAGCAAGAATATGTCTAAAAAAAGAAATGAATTAGAAATGTCAAAATTAAATAAGGGCTTTATTTAGCTTATTTTGGACAGAAAATTTATTGGCATCTTTTTTACCGATTGGCTGAACAAGAATTTGATTTGGTAAATGTCTTAGTTTTCGATATTCTGTAGCATGCGTATATGAGTTAATCTTCATGGTCCTAAAATTTCTGTAAGGACAATGTTTGACATTTTGTTTCTGATGTTTCTGATGATTTTGATGAAATTTTTTTTCTGATGTAAATGGGAGTTAATTTTAAACTTTACCCCCCCCCCCCCCTAAGTTTGAAGAAAGTACCCTGAATTGGCATAAATAGGAGGGGGGGCTAAAATTCATTTCAGATAGAAATGATTATTATATTTTTAATCAGCATAAAAAAAGGCATCAAGTGGTATATTCACTTTATGCGTAAGTCAATAATATGATTTGGTAGATATTTACTGCTGTCTCTACCCTTTCCTTAATTTTAGGGCTATCTAAACTTTGACAAACTTATTGAATGTTTTCAATACTGTATTTTGTGGTATTGTTATAACAGTTGTCCGAGTGTAATGTGAAATTTGATAAATTCTTTACGAAAAAGTGTTATTGACTGGTTTTACCAGGGGGTCGACAGAACAGAGTTTCGCAAATGTTAAATTGTGATCCTCAACTTATTGCAGGGTTTGCTTAGGGTCTTGTTTGTGGCAATAGGCCTAGTGTTTGAAGATCTATGTGATGTCCTACCCAATGCGTGATAGGCCAATAATAAGCTTTTTTTAATAATAACAAAAAGTTTTCTTAAAAACTGAATAAGGCAGTACAAAACAGCGTTCTAAGGCACATCACAATATCATAATTTAAAAATAATCATCTCTCCACTTCCTAAGTTTATCTATGAGTAAATTGTGGTTAATCAAAATGAAAGTTTTTTAAGATCAATAGAAATCAGGTTAAGCCAAGCCAATTTTGGAAAAATTGAGGTGAGGGTAATAGGACGAATGCCATCAAAGCCAGGCTTTCCATTTTTCTTTTTGATTTGTGTAATAAAGCCTTGTTTCCTATATAGGGAACTGTCCAGATTCGGTAATTTCATTAAACAGGGTGGATAGGGGCTTTGAAAGGTAATCACTGAAAGCTTTAATAAGAGGAACAGGAATCTTTAAGGGGCAAATACTTGATCGTTTTAGTTTTTAAATTTTTTTTTACGACATCAAGTGGGGAAATATGGGGAAATGAAAAAGGATGAGGAACATCTGGAAATACCTAAGATAGTGGTGGGAGACTCTGGACAATTGAAGCCAGAAACTTATTGAGGTCATTAGCTGTGGTCTTTGGAGGTTCATTTATATTAAAGTTTAGTTGTTCTTTACTCAAGTTTTTATTTTTATAGTAGGCTCGGGTAGCTTTTTTAATTTTACATTTTAATTCCTTTCTTAATTTATTTTCTTCAGCTAAATTACCCCTGTTAAATAAGTTTATTTTTGTGCGGCTTATCATTTATATGTGATTATTTATGTAAATTTTATCACTGGAGCATTTTCTGAATTTTTTTTCTGGGAAACATAATGAGTAGGAATCAATTAATTTTTTGTTAAAAATCAAAATTTTTATCATCAAGGTTATTAGAATTATAAAGGCCTGACCAACTTTCACTGGTCAGCCATGAACCAAAAGAAAAAAGGCCTGTGTCACTGAGGGGACGGCAAACCCAACTGGAGGTAGTAAAGGAATGTTCAATGGCTGTAGAATCTGCCTCCTAATGGTGGCAGTGCTTGCGGGGGGCTGTAATACTTACTCAAGTTTGAACAAATAACATCCAGAGAGGTGTTACCTTTTGTTGTAGATATTTAAACCAGTTGTTTAATATTAAGAGAGGTACAGATAGAGTCCATCCTCAGGTCATTCGCATCGCCAAGTAAGAAAATACCAGCGTTCGGATACTTTGATTACACAAAGTCAGCACTTATCAGGAATTGTTGTATAAATTTGCGTTTCTGGTCAATACTTTGGTCAGGGGAGTGATAAAAGACGGCGGTTACAATTAAATTGAAAGGGCGGGGAAGTGCTTTTGGTCGAAGGCTCAGCCATAGGATTTCATCGCAATCTGATATGTTGGGGGTGGGGATGAGTTTAGGTTGGAGGTTATCTCGGGCAAAAAATAATATACCACCCTCTTTTTTTCCAAGAGGGTGATCGGGAGGGCGAAATTTTATAAACTGAGTATAATTGCTGATTTTTTGGAAATCTGAGCTCTGGGACTGAACCTCTGTCACAGTTATAACATTAATTTTATGAATTCTAGAAATACTCTTGAGTTAGGTAATCTTGTCAAAATTCAGGCTCTCAGCATTGGTAAGTAGGAAAGTTGGACATTTAAAACGATTTGGGTATTGGGATTCTTTTTTTCGATTTGGGTTAGAATTATTTGGGGTTGAAGATTATGAGAAGGATGTTAAGGGTAAGGGGATGATTTTGAGGCACTATTTTTAGCAGTTGAGGAGGAAGGTTTGGAGGGACATAAGTTAGAAATAAAACACTGGTTTACGCTAGAGTCACGTAATTCGATGCTTCTATAACCCGAAGTACCTGGGAACGAATGGATGGAAGTAGGGTCTTCTTTGTGGGGATAGAATACGGTGGGGTTCTTAAATTTCACGGACTGAGTTGGTGCTTCAATGGACACTGGTGTGTTACTTAATTGGCTCGGTGACTCTCGTTTTTTGACAGAGTTTTCTTGGCACTTCTTGGCACTGTTGGAAGGGGGAGGATTTGTTTTCGTTGAGCTAAACTGCTTGCGGTATCTCACTGACCTTTAATGTAATGGTGGGAAAGGTGGGAAGGTTTGATGCAAATCTCTTTTTGACACGTCCAAACTGATGAGACAAGGAATTGAAGGAGTGCTGATTCTTGGTTAAAAAAATTTTTGGAATTGTTTAAGAGCTTTTTAAAAGACTTGTACCCATACTTCAAGTACCCATATTGTCACAAACTCGGGAATGCAAGGGTTTGCACCCAGGGACACTACATTCATCCTTCAAATAATAATTCTTGCACAAATGAAGGTATTTACACAACTTTTCCTTCTTACAAACCCCTTGCAAACCTTCTTGCAAACTTGCTTCTTGCAAACCTTCTTGCAAACTTGACCTTGAAAGCTCGTGCCTGAAAGGGGATTAAAACCAAGACAGTTTCATCCTTTGAACACACAAACTTGTCTTTTTATCTTATTTGAACTGGAAATCACTCCATTCTTATCAATAATTTTGTCGTTGACCTTGTCTTCAGTTAAATTTTGATTTTTGATGATGTTATAAGGAGCCACATTAGCATCCATAATTCTTGTTTGAAAATTTTTTTGAACAGAACTTGGTGATTTCTTCTTTTCCAGGATTGGAAAAGACTGGGGGTTACCAACTGAAACACTTTTTGAAGAAGTTAGGGTGGACTTTTCTTTAATAACGTTTTCAAGTTCACTCATCAATGATAATAACTGCTGCATTGGAGGGAGGGGGTGTCTTGTTTTAGGTGCAGTAGGAACGTTGTTTAGCAAGTCGGACTGGCAGGAAATTTAGGTCTTGAATATTGTAGCTTGGTCAGGAGTTTGACAACTGAAATTAGTTGTTTTTGAATCGAAATTGGTTTGGCAGGACACATCGGACGTGGTTGAGGGGGACTGTCCTGGGGCTTGGAATTGGTTTGGCAAGGAATTGATTTGAGAGACGATTAGGGTGATGACCTCACTTCCTTAAAAATGTTGACTAGGTCCCTTCTCGACGGGTGATTTGGAGGTGTCTTAAAAGTAGACGGGGTCTGGGGGAACAACGCAAATAGTCATCAAAAGCTTCTACCTTGTCCTTAGTATTTTCTTTTGTAGTACAATCTAGGCAAATCCAACTTTTTGACCACTTAGAATGTTCAATACGGGAGCAATGTTCATGGAAGTAAAATTCACAGTTACTGCACTGAATAGAGTTAATGGTAACTCCTAATATGCATTTCTGGCATACTCTCTTAGCCATTTTTTTGAACCGTATTGGGTTTTAATATATTATCAAAGAATTTTTTTTTCACCGGTGTAGGTGTATCTTGCACGAATGCTGATTAAAGACTGAAGCCTACTGAGGCTTCTGGGAGAGGTATAACTCGAGACAGAATACAAACGTCCAGTATGGTTTTAAAAATCTTGAAACAAGGTCAATTTCCCAATTTGTAAAGAAAGTCTGGAACCTACCCAAGTTACAGGCTATCCTAATGGCGTATGTTGCAGCTATAGGCTTGTCACAAAATTGCTTGTTTCAGTGGTAACACTTTTTTGGGAATACTTTTGTCTGTGATTTGGCAGTTTTTTTCAAACATCATATTTTAGTTTTCATCTTCTAAAAGAATCATAAATTCAAGACTGAAGATTTTAAACCTCCAGCTATAGGGTTTTGAACTTAATAGATATTCCTGAGACGGTTTTTATATGACAATGGTTCTCTTCCCATTCCCATTCAGTGCCAATCCGCAGGGTTTTGAAGCTCGTTTTCAATTCCCATAATTCTTTTTCTTGATAAGCTTTTGCCACTAACATAAACGAAAAGTAATAGTCAACATTCTTACCACTCAGTATAGTCACCTGAGGGTTGAGTCACTAATTAGCTTGAAATGCTATATTTTTCTGTCTAGACAGCTCTTATCTAAATAAGTTTTAAGCTTTCTGTTACTATAGGTTGTTGGCTCTTTACTTGGAAGCAGTTATTGCTTCAACCTTGTTAAACAAACTTTTTGACAGAACCTATGATAATTGACCATTATCCGTGTAATATTGTCTCTTATTTTCAAATCTGATGCTCTTCATATTCTTTATATATTCACAAAGTGCCTAGATGCTGGGAGGATCAATTTACCTTTAGTCCTTCCACAAACTACCACATAAAAATTTTGTAGCATTTTAAACGTCGCTCTTTACGCTACAGTTTTTTTTAGTGCTTTCAAAAGAGCTATCTATTCTAATTAAACGGCCTTTGTGATTCAGGGGTTTGTGAATCAAAATTGTTTTTAACTTTTAACTCAAAGAGCGTGTTATTTAATATGGGGAGAACCCATTCATATACTTAATAAAATTTACGTAATAAAAAAAAAAACAAAAGAAAAAATCTATATTGCTCAACAGTAATCGAACCTTTTAAAACCGAATTTTGATTTCAATAAATGTGTAAAAATAAAATGTCTAGAATGATGATCCTAAATATATAAATTTGATTAAGTTTAGTATTACTCATCAAAGGCTACAGGCCTGAGAAATTTTACTCGATTTTTTAAAGAGGGGGAAACATCCCCTACAAGTGAAAGAATTTTAATGAAAATCACACCGTCAGAATTCAGCGTATCAGAAAACCCTATTACATAGGTTTCAAGCTCATATCTGCAAAAATCTGCAACTTTGTATTTTTTGCCAGAAGAAAAATATACGAATATAGAAGTTAGTTACGTAAGTTAATTTGTAAAGACATCCATTTAGCAAAAGAAAAGTAAAATTTTTATGCAAATAAAAGCTGTATTAACAAAAAACGATCGGAAATTAAGTAAAAAAAACAAGTTTTTATAACTGAAAGTAATGAGCGACATTAAAACTTAAAACCAACAGAAATTATTCCGTATATGAAAGGGGCTGTCCCCTCCTCAACGCCTCGCTCTTTACGCTAAAGTTTGACTCTGTCTCACAACTTTATTTTTTAAAACAATAAAAAACTTTAGCGTAAAGGGCGCGGCGTTGAGGAGGGGACAGCCCCTTTCATATACGGAATAATTTCTGTTCGTTTTAAGTTTTATTGTCGCTCCTTACTTTCAGTTTAAAAAACTTGTTTTTTTTTTATTTAATCACGAGAAGGAAGGAGGCAAACACTTTAAAGAGAACAATTTAATACCCAAATACAGAAGCCCTCATTGGGCCTTCAGATAAATATATAGTGAGTTTTGGGGAAGAAAAGGGCTGGAGGAATCGAGACGTGGTTGGTACAACAACAATTAAGAATTTACTTTGTTGAAATATCTTGGCCTTGGTACTGGCTAAGATACACAGAGTAGCATATTCGAACAACATCATTGGACCATGCTGTAGCTGGTTCCACAAAAAAAGGTTAAAAATAAGCGGCAGTGAAAAATCCAACAAATCAAAAACGAAAGCTAAGAATAACGAAATTACGGTTACAAGACATGTAGCAACAATGATCAGAAATGAATTAAAGTTGAAGTAAAAAGAAGGTGTTTTAAGACGTTTCATACAAAAACATATAAATAACAATTACTCAAAATGAGCAAACTGGACCATTAAATAACATAAGATCAAGAGGATGACTGGAGAAAGGTAAATTTACGGTGAAAATGAACAACCCAGACCATCAAATGGGACAAAACCAATCCCAGTAGCTAAGGTAAAGGGCATAAATAAAAGGTCTGTAGTAATGATGAGCTTAAAACAAACAACAAAGAAATATCTGTTTAGCATACTTGCAAAAATGATAATTATGATGAGTTAAAAACAAAACTGAAGAACAAAGAAATATGTGATTAAAAAACAAGCAGTAGCGAGAATTACAATGAGTCAAAACAAGAGAAAAGCACAAGAAAATATGGGGGCACAAGACATGCCACAACAAGGATCAGAACGAAACAAAAATGAAAATTAAGAACAGAAAAAATATGTTTAGAAGATATGCGACAGCAAGAACAAAGAAGTAAGCAGTTATTAGATAAGTGCCAGCTAGAATTACAAGCAAAAGTAATAAACAGAGTGTGTCAAAATGAAATTGAAGAACAAAGAATTGTATTGTTAGCAGACACACAAAAGCGATTATCAGGACGTGCCTAAAATGAAAGTGAAGAACAAAGAATTGTGATTTTGATCTTCCAAGTGCTCCCTTTTTTAACCCTCTTTCTTAGAGGAGGGACAAGCTTCAAACAGACCAGGCCTTTAAATGATTATTTGTGCATGAGTTCCTTGGACCAAGGACTTACAGCTTTAAGTTTCAAAGTGATTGAGGGAAAATAAGTTTCGGGTGCCCCTAGCCCTTTCCCCTTGCCACAGCAAAAGGCTGATGAATCTTTTCGACCAAGAAAATAGTGCCAAAAAAGTTTCACACCATTGGACTATCAAGATCAAACTTTCAACCGCTTTTTTACACTATAATAAATATCTGCAAAGAATCTAAGTTCACATAATTTACAGCCCATACCCCAGGGTCTTTGGAAATTATAGTATAGTATCCTTGGATGCATACTCAATTATATTTTCTATCATTCTGAACAAAAGGACAACCTCAACCTGTTGATCAAATGTCCTAAGGGGTTACAGAGACCAGATGTCAAATAAGGTTTCGAATACGGGGAATAGTTACTCTCCAATCAGTTTTGAATTTTAAGAACACTACAACTCTCAATTTCTGATCAAATAAGCACACTCAAAATATTATCTGACAACAACAAGGGGAGGGGTTGAGACTCATATATTGATCAAACTTGCAACCGCTCTTTTACACTGTAATAAATATCTGCAAAGAATCTAAGTTCACAAAATTTACGGCCCAAACCCCAGCGCCTTTGGGAATTATAGTATGTTATCCTTGGATGCATATTCAATTATATTTTATATCATTCTGAACAAAAGGACAACCTCGCAATGTTGAACAGATGTCCTAAGGGGTTACAGAGACCGGATGTCAAACAAGGTTGAAGAACGGAGAATGGTTACTCTCCTATTACTTTTGAATTTTAAAAGACACTACAACTCTCAATTTCTGATCAAATAAGCACACTCCAAATTTTATACAACAACGAGGGGAGGGATTGAGACTCATATATTGTATTCTATACCAAATAAATGCAATTTGTTTTAGGGCTTGAAGTTGCTCTTTGCTGTCAAGTGACAATACTTGTTACTGTTTGTTTAATAGCAGAAAAGATGGTCATGTTTTGTCCTTGTTGCTTATCAGCTATAAGCTTCTAGGGATTACTAGCTAGGCAAAGGCATCAAAAATTTGCTAAAGGTTATGTCTGGAAACAACTTTCTTAAATTCTGATTTCAATGTTTCTGAGCAAGATTATCCCCAAAGCTAAGAGCAAGCAATTTTAGAAAGAATAATATTTTGGGCTAAAAGAATGCATACAATAAATACATAATTCAAGATGTGTTTTTTTTGTGATGCTTATTTTTGAAAAGTGAAGAGATGATATTTGTTAAAGTTATAATATTATGATGTGTGGTTTAGAATAATGCTTTATATGAATTAGAATGCACCTTTATATAAAAAACTTTTTGTTAATATTAAAAAAAAAATTACTTATTACTGGGCCTATCATGCTTTAGGTTGAACATCACACAAATCTTCACAAACGATCTGTGTGCTGCTCTCACTATATCCTTGAACAAGACACTAAACAAACCCTGCAATATAAGTTAAGAATAACAAATTAACTTTTATGGAACTGTGTTAAGCAGCCCCTGGGAAAGATTGTCATTAACGCTTTTTCATAACAAATTTATCCAATTACAAAGCACATTTGGGCAGCGCTTTCCTTAAAATATTTGCTCATGCGTACATGCTACAGAATACCAATAACTAAAATTTTTACCCAATCAAGGCAGGTCTCATATTAATAAAACAACATGTGCTCCTAAATTATGTAGGATTAAAGTTTATGCTTTTATTCAATTACCAATAGAAAGTAAGCTGTTATATAAAACGGAAAAACAAAAAGAATATTGGCAATATGTTCAATACACTTGCCAAAGAAATAATTACTGTCAAGACGTTTTCTATGAAAACAAAATTACATCCAACAGGAAGTTTTCTCTAGTACAAATTCTTTGATAAATTTCAACATGAACATATTAACAAACATTTAAAACCCGTACACACTGACAAACAAAAAGGCTTTTCCATCAATAGGACTTCTTTGATGAGATGATAACCCAGACCCATACTTTTAGTCAACTACCAATAGAAAGCCAGCTGTTAAATAAAACGCTAAAAAAAAAAAAAAAAATTGACAAAATAATTGTCAAAGATATAATAGCTGTCAAAACATTTTCTGTGAAAACAAAATTACATCCAAAAGGAAGTTTTTCTCTAGCACAAATTCTTTGATAAATTTTAACCTGAACATTTCAACAAAAATACAAAGTCCTTACACACTGACAAACACAAAGGCTATCCCTCAGTATTATGGTCCCACATAATCCATTGGATGAAATTAGATTAAGAGTTTGTAGTTCAGTTGGTTGACCTTGGATTTTGAATTTGGACGTCAAAGGTTCAAGTCCTTATAGGGCTTTTTTCAAACATGGTATTGTGCCTTCTATATGATTATGTGGAAAATCTGTATTTGATAAGGCTTATTATAGTAATTCTTAACCAAGGTTGTTTTTCCTACTGCGCCAAAAAATTACAAATACCTGCCAATATGAGTGATTTTGAGCTTGATTTTTTTTTTCTGATAATTTCTGGATAAAAAAAAAAATTCACTTTCATTTTACGTTTTCTTTTATGATTTCGGAAAAAAAGTCAATTTATATGAATTTGTCAGTTCAGTGTTTCTTTTGGTTCCAATAGTTTTCAAAGAAGGGGTTTTGTTTTAGTGTAGTATTTCTTATTGGTAAATATTTGAAAATTTTCTAGGGGTGGGATTTTCCACAGGAAGAGTTTTCAATGGGAAAGAAAGTTTCTGGGGAACTTCCCATGAGAAAATTTACAAGGGGGCATGGGAATTTCCTCCTAGCATTATTTGAAAACCATCACAACTAATAAAAAAATCAACTGAAAGTAAGGAACAACACTGAAACTAAAAACAAATAGAAAATATTCTGTATATGAAGGGGAGGCTTCCCCCCAGTAAAAACAATAAAATAGACCATGAAAGTTAGTCCTACATTAAATTTAAATTAAAAATGGGCAAAAATTAGTTTTAAAAACAAAGTTTTTCTGAGGGAAGTAAAGAGTGAAGTTGCAATTTAAAACAAACAAAAGTTATTGGTTCACAGTCTATCTAACATACATCAATAAAATTAGTACAACCAAACTAACTGATAATATTTAAATGATAAAATATAAAAATAAATACTATTTTAATAGCTGCAAAAGCATTCAACAGCATATACAAATAATGGACTGATTTATCAAATAACATTTTGGTCTCAACAACTATAAAACCTATAGTGAGAAATATACAATTTTAAATGGTAAAAAAAACATGCTTTACTATTACTCAAAATGAAGAACAAATAAACTATAATATGAACTCTGGAAATCTGGTTATTTCTCTCTATACAACAGAATATTTAAAGTTATGACACAAATTCTAAAGCTAGTCTATAGTTCTAATCCTATCAAGATGGCTTCACTCTGGACTTGTCTATAAACTTATTATAAAATGTCCTTTTCAGAGCCAGAACGAGATTCAATGATTGGACTGAGCTCATTCTGCAGAAGTGATACCAAATTAAATGAAAAAGAAAAAAATAATAAAGCAACAGTTTTCTGTAATCAGGCAAACATAGAGAAATATTATCAGTTGGTTTATTTGAACTAGTTTTATCAATGTATGTTAGATAGACTGTGATGAAAAAGACTTCACTTTTGTTTTAAATTTTCTTTTAGTGTTTAAAAAAAATCAAGTTATTCAAATTTGTCAGTTCATTGTTTCTTTTGGTTCCCAGCTCTGATATCAGTAATTTCCAATATACAAATTCTAAAGCTAGTCTATACTTCTAATACTATCAAGATGGCTTCACTTTAGACTTGTCTACAAACTAATCATGAAATGTCCTTTTCAGAGCCAAAACAAGATTCGATCATTGGCCCAAGGCCATACCCTGGGGAAGGGTGGTTAGGGGCTTTGACCCCCCCCCCACTAAAATGTTTGTCTGACTCATAAAAACATAACAAAAATGGATGTAAACAAATTTTGTATGCGTTTTTTGAGGGCTATTTTGTGTAACCCCCCCCCCCCAAAAAAAAAAATTCTTGTATAAAACATCCCCCCCAAAAAATCCTGGACACAGCCCTGCATTGGACTGAGCTCATTGTGCAGAAGTGATGCCAAATTAAACAAAACAAAAAAAATAAAGCAACAATCCTAAAATGCTTTATTTTTTTAAGTGTCCTTTATTGGTTTGCTTCTACTGTACCAAAACTCCTATATAATTTTTTGTTATCAGTAAGCACTAGTTTTCTGTAATCATACAAACATAGAGAAATTTTATCAGTTGGAACACATCTTTTGACAACAATGATATAACACACATTTCTGTTGAAAAGTTGTTTTTCTTGAGTATGATGACATTTTTGAGTGACTCTGTTGTTTGATTCTGGGTAATTCCCTCTCTACTGAGTTCCAGCTAAGAAAAGCTAAAGAGTTTTCCCTATGTGTGATATTCACACTAGACATACTGTGATGATACATAGATACTATGAAGACACAAATCCTGCAACACTATCTTGCTGAATATGTCATTAATGACTAGAACAGCCTTCAAGACAAAATGGTGACTGCACCCACAACTGCATCCTTCAAGTCTAGACTTGAAAAGAAGGGAGCAACAAGCCATTGAAATGTAAGTGGAATTGTTTATCCCATCCAGTTCTCCACTGATTATTGATGCAAGTTTTTCATAAGAGTGTGTTGCTATGAGGTTGATGTTGCTTGTCATTCCCAACTATCTTGCACACTAAATCTGAAGCTGCTGTTGTGCAGTTGTGTAAACTCTAAACCACTGGAGATTGGCTTTTATACCTACCTTGTGGTCACCATTACCTAGTAGGCTTAAATTGCATCTATCCAGCAAATCTCTCTGACAGCATGTCACTGAGCCTTTAACACAGTGACCTATATTACCAGCATTGGCACAGAGCAAAACAGATCATGAACCTGACAAAACAGATTAAGAACCTTAATATCACTCCAAAGTGTGAATTAAGGTAAAGTAATAACTAAACAAATTTCAACTAGTTAGTAACAATAATTACATAGTTTTCAGGAAAATTCAAAATTCATGAAAAATTCTTTGATTGGCAAAAGTTAGGTGGGGTATTGCAACTATTTCTGAATAAAACTAAACAAATAGCACTACCATATATTAAGCATGGGGAACAAAAGGAAGGCAAAATCTGTCAGCTTGAAGTTGTTTTCTCAATTTCTTTAGGAGGTGTTGCTTTTGGAAAATATTGAGCAGTTTGAATAAATGACCTAAAAATATAGTGAATATATCAATTGATACCTTTTTCTTTAAGCTTCTGAATATAATACAATGGAAAGCAGATGACCTGATTTTCAATTAGCCCAAGACAATTGCCAAAAAGAACAATCTTTCATCCTTTATCTGCATAACATACCCCAGCCATCTCAACCTTTCTCTCATTATAGTCCTAGAAAGAAAGACAGAACCACACTATTCATATGGCCTACTGTTTGAAATATGGTCAGTCAGCTAGGTATCCAGAACAATACATAGGCAATTTCTCTGGAAAACATCTAGCAAATCTTCATCTGTTTTTAGGAGCAACCATGCTTCAGAGCCTTATTTGAGCAATGTCATCACTGTAGCATCCAATATTCTAATGTTTGTTTCCAGACTTATCTTCCATTCAACTGTGAAAAAACACCCTGAGCCTTGGCTATTCTACTTTTAACATCTTCACTGCTCCCATCATCTTCACTAATAATACTACCAAGATAAGTGAAGCTCTCCTAATCAATCTTTTGGTTACCCAACGTCACCTTGTCATCTTCACTGATTCCAAGCCTGAGCAACTTAGTCTTCTTAACACTAATTTTCAAACCTATTCTAGCACCCTGAACTCACAAAACCTCTAAAGGTTCATTCATTTTGTTCACACTTGCATCTAGAATGCAGGAAAGTCTAGGGAAGTTTTTCTCTAAATTTAATTCTGTTCTCCCATTGCCTTTCCTGTGCTCCTTAAGACAAAGTCCATCAAAATGATCCACATAAAGAGGGATAGAATGCAACCCTGCTTAAAACTCCTGATTTAATACAAAATCAGCAGCTAACCTCATTTCCTACCTTAACCACAGCAGGGTTATTCTCATACATAGCAATCTAATCACTTTAATGTATATATCTGGTATACTATACAAGGATAAGACACTAACTAAAGCTCCTCCATCAACAGAATCAAATGCTTGCTCATAATCTATAAAATGAGGACTAAAGGTATTAAATAACTTAGGCACTTCTTAATTAATAGCCTTAGAATGAAAATTTGGTCAAACCATCCTCTAACCTTTCTAAAACTGCACTGTTCTTCTCTTAAAACTTTGTCTACATCATGTCTCAGTCTAAAGAATATCATATTACTAAGTAATTTGCTATTATTATTCTTTAATTCTTTTTTGTACTGTTACTAATTCATCATCACAAAACGAATCTTCCTTTGTATCCAAGGAATTAAAAACTTTTCTATTTTCCTCTATATCTTTTCCTGCAACTTGTATCTTGGTTTAGTACATTTTCAAAATGTTCTGCCCATATAAATACCTATTGGAATTTTGACATAACATTATACCTCAATTTCTAGTTTCTTTTTCTCTGGTTTTTGTTTTGAAAATACAATTCCTTTTATTTGAGTGGAATTTTAAGCCATATCAATGGATTTTTTCTAAATTTAGGAAATGTATTTTGCAGATCTTTTAAACATAATAAATTGGGATTGAGCAGTTGTGAAGCTAAAATGCTTTTCTTGTGGGCTACTTAATTTAATTTACAGTGTACTCTAGAGGGAGGAGTGGAAGTATGTAGTTCAAAATAACTTCCCGGAACCTACTTTAGTTGGCAGATCTATCCTTAGAAGTTTCACCTTCCTATACTAAACTATTTCCATGGTAGCAAAAATTAGATTGTCTAGAATTTTAAACTCAAGGCAATTTACAGGGAAACCAGTTTAAACAAGAGTGATGCTAACAGAGGTAGGCTACATACACCATATCTAGAATAAGAAAAAAGGGTATCATCTTTGAGTGTCCATAGGCTTCAAATTGAATTTCTGACAAAAACAATTGGAAAGAGCATAAATAAGGTAGAAATTGGTATGTTAACTTAAGGCTATTAGTAAGTCATTTGTTTGATGGCAGATGGCAGTGATGGTGTTTAGGCTAAGATCCCTATATATAGGCTAATAATTGAAATAAGTTAAATAGGATTGTTATGCATATTAGGAAGTAAGAATTGTTTTCTTAACATGTCTCCTTATGACTAGTACTGGTCCCAAATTTGGTAAATTTTTGGCAGTTCATATTATTGACTTAGGAATAAAGTGAACACACCACTCAATGCCTTTTTTATGCTCTTTTACGAATATAATGATGGCTTCTATTGGAAATTCGAATTTACCCACCTCCACAACCCTTGTGTGCAAATATATACCCTTAAATTGTAACCTCACAAAGAAGTTATCAACACTAGTTAAGTTATTGAAAAGTTGTTAAAAACATATAACTAGTTTATAAATAAGTTGTTCAAGAGTAACATAGGTACTTATGCATTATATGCTACACAGCGCTATAGACTGTAAAAACAAACCAGACATGGAGACCCATCAAATGGGTATTTGCTATCTAAATTGTCCATAGGCTTCAGATTGAATTTGTGACAAAAACAATTGGAAAGAGCATAAATAAGGTAGCAATTGGTATGTTAACCTAAGGCTATTAGTAATTCATTTGTTTGAACTCTTACACTGAGTAACTGGTTTAGTACCCTACCAAACTATTATCAAGAAATAGCATAGGCCTTTATTATTAGGGCTATGTTTCACACCATCAAAGGGTAAAAAGTATGGTATAAATTTTGGGACCAGTACTGGTCATAAGGAGACATGTTAAGAAAACAATTCTTACTTTACAATATGCAAAATTATCCTAGTTAACATATTATCCAAGGGGAGCACCTTTATCCTCACCATTTCCCTTGTTTTTCTAGTTTTATAATCAGATTTTGCAAATTTTTGTCTTTTCTCCATGTCTTGAAAATTGTTTAAAAAAAAACATCTAAGAGCCATCTAGCTAATTTAACCTAACCAATCCTAACATAACCTAAATTTATTAATATTAGCCCATTTATATCTTTTTCGTAGATGGCAGTGATGGTGTTTAAGATCCCTATATAGAATAACTGAAAGTAGGAAAAGGCAATCCGATGTTTATTGTATCTAATTTTGTGAAAAATAACTGTAGAACAGTGAAAATAGTGATCATAAAGATGCTCCCCCTGGAAAAAAAATTAACTAGGATTACTTTGCATAGTATAAAATAAAAATTGTTTTCTTAACATGTATCCTTATGACCAGTACTGGTCCCAAATTTGGTAAATTTTTGGCAGTTCATGCTATTGACTTAGGAATAAAATGAACATACCAATCAATGCCTTTTTTATGCTCTTTATGAGTATAATGATTGCTTCTATTGGAAATTCAAATTTACCCCCCCCCTCCCCCCTTGGGTGCAAAAATATACCCTGAATTGTAACCACACAAAGAAGTTATCAACACAAGTTAAGTTAATGAAAAGTGGTTAAAAACATATAACTAGTTCATAAATAAGTTGTTCAAGAGTAAAATAGGTACTTATGCATTATATGCTACACAGCGCTATGGACTATAAAAGCAAACCAGACATGGAGACCTGTCAAACAGGTATTTGCTATCTAAATTGATTGCAACATGTGGTTTCTTATCAAGTTTACAATACTTAAACAATTGTTTTTTGGGGTGTAGGGGGGCGGGGGGAGGTGAAGGTACCTAGGTTAGGTTAAGTAACATATTTAATATATGCTATGCTATACCTCCTACCCCCCTAATGTGCAAATATATAGCCCAAATTTGTTTCTAAACTATTATATATTCATCCTATTTTACTTTATTTCATTAGCATTGACCAAACTTGACTTCTTTTGTGTGTAGCATATAATGCATAAGTACCATAACATATCCCAAAAATACTTATTTGTAACAATTCAAACCTCATTTATTAGGCAACTCAAATATAAAATGTTTTCCTACTGTTTCTAGTTTTTTTAATGCCATCAACAAAAATACTGCTGAATTTTGCAATTCAAAACTTTACCATTGACAATTCATGGGGTAAAATTCTACTTTATCAACTTTTGGCTATCTTGGAAAGGGGTTAGGTTTGGAAAATAAAACTTTCAGGTATGGGTCTACAGGTTAAAGTATGTCCTGGGAAGTATTTTGAAGTACCTAACTCCACTCCTTCCCCCCCCTTAGAGGGTCCTGACCTTTGATGACCTTTAAAAATCTGTGTGTTATAAAAGTGAAACCTTGCATAATAGATCTTCTGCTTAAATGAAGTACAACAAAATTGTTTTCAGCTTCACAACTTTGCTCAATCCCAATTTATAAGGTTTTAAAGATATCCAAATAAATTTTCTAAATTTTGAAAAAAAAACATTCATATGGCTTAAAACTCTACTCAAATGACAGGAATTGCGTTTACAGAACTAAAGCTAAAGAAATAGAGACTGATAACTAAAAAGTAAGGTAAAATGTTGTTTTGTCAAAATTTCAATAGGTATAGACCTGTCATGTAGGCAAATTCCAGGACCTTCTAGAGGGAGAAGTAGTGGAGGTAGGTACTTTAAAATACCTTCCTGGGATATACTTTAGCCTGTAGACCCATCTCTTAAAAGTTTCATTTTCCTAACCTAACCCCTTTCCAAGATAGCCAAAAGAAGCTAAAGTAGAATTTTACCATTCATGGTATATTCTAATTCAGGGTTTAGGCTATATTTGCACATATGGCTCCACAGTCATGACATCATAAGGCTACTATTTGGCATGAATTAAAAAATTGCAGTGAAATGTGCCTTTCACAGTCCTTTTTTCAAGGAAAAGGTAACTTTTAAGGATTTGTATATGGCAATTAGCCTGATTTCTGCATATCCCTTTGAATCTAGGGAATTATTTGTAAGTTGGTGATTGCATAAATAAGCCCAACTGACCTAGGGAACTATTTTCTAGACTCATGGTACATTCAGGTACTTCAGTCTGACTCAGAGTAGCCTAATAGGAAAGTGTTCACATGAGGTGTTCATGCATAAATCCCAATCTGGACTATCTGAATGCACCAGTAGGCTTCCCTAGGTCTACTTTCTTCACCATTTAATACTCCTTGTGTCCTGCCTGCAGCAGTAGATAAATTTGGATTTTAGAACTATAATGAAAAAGCTAAGAAATAAACATACAATTCAATTCAGAATTTAATCATTTACCTGAATATAACAGTCATTTCCAGTGGAAATTCCTTTTGGAAATTTAGGGTAAAGGTGTAGATTAGCTACCCCTGTAGCATAGGGTGCAGAAGTCTTGCCAAGATAACCAGGATATGTAGTAAGAAGAGAGTTCTTTATATCTGGGATACCACCAGATGGCTAATTTGACAGTGTATTTATATACAAATCTTTGAATTATCCAACCAACCAACCAGTATTTTAAGCCTAGGAGTCCAGCTGGACATAAGCAAATATATTAAGAAAGCAATTCTTACTCCATAATATGCAGAAGAATTCTAGCAAACATATTTTGCAGGGGGGGAGCCTTTATCTTCACTTCTTTCCTTGTTTTTGTAAGAAATTTATGAATTTCTTAGGACTAAAATATTCATAGAATATATACCCTACCCCCCTAATGTGCAAAAATATACCTAGAAGTGCATCCTCAATCTAACTATAACATCCGTTTGCATCACAAATGAACTTTACTCCCATATTAGCCAAGTGGTGGATGTCCCTTTATATCCTGCTTCTGCTGGACAGTATCTATGCAACTTTACAGCCCAATTGGCTAAATAATAGGTAAAGTTCTACCAAATCATACTATTGAGTTAGGAATAAATTGAATACACCTTTCGATGCCTTTTTTTATGCTTATAATGAATCTAATAATCATCTCTATCGTAAATGAGTTTCAGCCCCCCTCCCCCCTATATAAACCTAAACTAACCTCACCTTGACTTGGTCTAGATAGGGGGGCGGCTAAAATTCATTTACGATAGAACTTCTTTTTACATTTATAATAAGCATAAAAAAAAGGCATCGAATGGTATATTCACTTTTGTCCTACCTCAATAATATGATTTGGTAGAACTTTACCAAATAATATACAGTAAGAAATAAGCTGTTTTTATAAGGGCTCACTAATCTGCACCTTTACTGTCCTATATTCCAAATTTACTGAATTGACTGTTATATTCAGATAGAACATTGAAGGGTGAATCATATGGCTTATTAGTTTTTCTTATCTATCACATAATGGTCCGAAAATCAAAATTTACCCCCTTCTCTGCACCTTTACCAAAATCAGATGTGACTGTTATTTTAGCACTGATTTTCAAAGTGGCATTTGTGAATTAGGTCTCTTGTAATCCAACAAAATTTTCACAAAATCCGGCTGTTTAGACAACATTAGTAAATTAATATGACTCTACACTTACATTTAAAACCTAGAAGAGTTTCTTCATTACTGAGATGAGGCATCAGTTCAATTAAAAAGTCTCAAATTTTCCATTGACAATATGTCAGCAAAAGCACATTTCACTGTAATTTTGAATATTTTGCTTTTGTGATCTCAGACGGCAGGTTGCTTTTGTGATCAGACTATTAGGGGGGGGGGAGGGGGTAAATTTGAATTTCTAATAAAAGAAATTATTATATTTGTAAAGAGCATAAAAAAAGGCATCAAGTGGTAGGGTAAGACACCCAGTAGTCAGACACTTTAATCACTTTGAAAACTTTTTGACATTTAAATCACTCTAATTACTGTATTATACCACCTAGAAACTTTATTTTTGTATCACAAAATTTCCGAAGAATTTCTAAACAAGTAGGTTACTAATTCAAATAGTTTCACTTGTACAGTGCCTCCTATTTTTGAATTTACTAACAAGTGACAATTCTGCCTAAACTCAGACATACAAACAGCTCATTGCAAATAGTGATTAAAATAGTATAAAAGATAATGTCCAAGAATAGGCAGGTGGCCGACTACTGGGTGTCTTACCCTATGTTCACTTTATTTGTAAGTCAATAATATGAGCTGCCAAAAATTTACCCCAAATTTATACCAAAACTATTGTCAAAAAATGGATATGGGAGCCTAACAGCCTACACCTATTTCATTTTTTTTTCTTTTTTTTTTATTTGTTTAACATGTCTCCTTAATAAGTGGCCAGCTACTCAGCAAAAATTCCGGTCAATATCTACCAAATCATATTATTGAGTTAGGAATAAAGTGAATACACCATTTGATGCCATTTTTTATGCTGATTACAAATATAATAAGCATTTCTATCGGAAATGAAGGTATTTGTTTAGCCTTGGGACACCTCATAAGGAGACATGTTAAGAAAACAATTCTTACTTCAAAATATGTATAATGATCCTAGTTCTTATATTATCCAAGGGTAGAACCTTTATCATCAAGTCTCTCCTCTAAAAATCCTGAAAAGAGAAAAAGTTTCCAAATATCACCATGTTTTTAATTCAATGCTTAAGTCTTTTGAAATTGCCGCTGTAGACTGCTGCCAAATAAGTTGTTTTATAGATAGTGTTTAGCATGTGTTTAGCACGTGTGTCAAAAAATGTGTTTAAAGAAAAAGTAGTGAAAAAAAAAACTCATTAAAAAAAAATATTTCACCACTGCTATTAATATTTTGTATTTACGCAAAATTCTGTGCATCTTTTGTAACCTAACCTAACCACTGCTATTAATATTTTGTATTTACGCCACTGCTATTCTCCCTTCGCCACTGCTCTTTAAAAAAAAAATAATTAAAAAGACTTGCATGAATGCTATCTATAAAAGAACTTATTAGGCGGTAATTTAAAAATACTAAAGCATTGAATTAAAAACATGGTGATATTTGGAAACTTTTTCTCTTTTGAGGATTTTTAGAGGAAAGACTTGATGATAAAGGTTCTACCGTTGGATAATATAAGAACTAGGGTCATTATACATATTTTAAAGTAAGAATTGTTTTCTTAACATGTCTCCTTATGAGGTGTCCCAAGGCTAAATAAATACCGAAATGAATTTCAGCCCCCCCCCCTATATAGGCTATACCTAACCGAACCCAGAATTGGCATATATCGGGGGGAGACTGAAATTAATTTCCGATAGAAATGCTTATTATATTCGTAATCAGCAAAAAAAAGGCATTGAATGGTGTATTTACTTTAGTCCTAACTCAATAATATGATTTGGTATATATTGACCAAAATTCCAAATAAAGAAAAAGCTAAGACTGAAAATTCAAGTTCTTTTAGCCCAGTTTCTAAGCCCTATTTCACAAAAAAGATTTAAGACAGCCTTTGCTATATGAGTAGGCTAGCCTGTTGGTTGCTTATTTGCATAACCTACAAACCTGAACAGGTTCTTCTGAAACAAATGAGCATATAGGACAAATCAGATCTCCAACAATGTCTCCAGAAAATCTTGCTGTATATAGTCTGATTTCAAGTGCTACCTTAAATGGATTAATTAAGATAAATTTAAGACCTTAATATAAATCATTTCCAGTAATTACCAGGGTTGCCACTCAGCAGGTTTTTTTGGTACCCCTTTCGGTGGCAAAATAGTGTCACTTTCCTATAAAAATGTCAATTTCCAAATATTTGCGGCTCACGACACTTCGCGTCGCTCGCGCTGGTATCAACAAGCTTTTCAAATTGAAAATAATGGCCAATCCCCTTGGGATCCCCCCGCGCAGTTTTCCACATTTTTAAATTCTCCAGCAAGAAAAGTCGGCTCTAATGCCTTCTATCAACTATAAAAAAGTAAGATTGATTTTACCTAGGTGGTGCTGATTCTCCGCTTTGTGCAGCACTTCCACTCTTCTCAACTTTAACGCCAGCCCCCCCCCCCCATTCCTCAGAACCCGCTTAAACGTAAATGAGGCTTACTGTAGAAAACGGGAATTCGTCCCACTGAGTACTTTCTTTTCTTTTCTTCTGCGTAGTCTGCTCATAGCGTGTAAAAGGAACAAAAAAAGAAAAGAGGAAAAGCCGTCAGCTTATTTTCTTTTGAGAAAACAGAAAAAAGGGAAAGCAATACTCGTTTACACTGATACTTTTTCATCCAGTTTTTCCAAAAAATGGACTATCTGGACTATTACAGTGCGTTCGGGTAATTGAAACTTTTCTTTCCTCCGAAAATACCGAAGTGAATTCCACGAACATAGATCGTAGCTATTGATGACCTTATGATTAATACAACTAATAGTTGATCAGAAACTAACTCTTTCAAATAATTTATGTGGAAAAACTAAAGGATATCCTTCTGCTGAGGTATATGGGAGACAAAACTTAAGAAAATTATGATTCATTACACTAAAACTTCGTGAACAGGAAAAACCTAAGAGGAGGGAAGTGGGTCCAAATTCTTTTTATAAGACAATGCAGCAAACATTTAATACCGCCAAGGGTTTAAAGAAGAAATATGACAAATCCAAATGGGAATGTTGCTTTTCTTACTTTTTTCTTCTTTGAATTGCGGTTGATCTTCAACTTGTCATACATAAAAATTGGATTTGGACCCACTCAAGAATTGCGACCTGCTTGGCTGTTTTATCATCTATGAGCCTACGAATTATTGCAAAATTACGAAATAGTTGACAAAAAATGACTTCAATAAAGACAACTATATCATCTAATCTGTTTATCACAACCTTAATAGAATTGGTTTCACGAGAACTCCCTTCACTCCCCGTAAATTTTTCTTTCCGATGTCTCCAGGGACTAAAGCATAGGAATATTCAACGAGCAATTTAAGCATCAATATGAAAGCACCTTTTTAATAAGAAACGAGCATTTAGAATATCAGTATAAAAGCACATTTACAATCAAAAATTAGTGGGACTGAAATAACTAAAATGAGAAAGTGCGTCCAAATTCAATTTATGTAACGATGTAACATAAATTTAAGTAAAAAAAAAGGTGAAATTAGATTGTGATTTTGCCAATGATTGCATTGAATTTAAGATAGTGGAAGTCTTGTTAGAATTTTTGTTTTTAGTATGATGGTTATGTATGACCATTATATTTGTTCATTGCCAAGGGTTCAAAGAAGAAATATGAAAAATATAACCGGAAATGTTAGAGCACATTTTTGCGTCACTGGCCTAGTCACTGAAGAGATCACTGGATATTCTTGCGGGACACCAGTGAGCTCAGTGGATGTTTGTGCGTCTTTGTGTAATGTCACCAGTGAGCTTTTCAGTCACTGGGCTTTAAGAGCTCCAGTCACTGAAATCGATGAAAAGACGCGTAAAGTTAAGCAGTCATTGGCCCAGTGACTGGTTAACATAGTAACGGCTATTGACATAGTGGCTCAAAAATGCGCTCTTAACTTTTCTTGCTCTTTTCTTCTTTGAACTGTAGTCGACCCTCAACTAATAAAACATAAAAATTGGATTCGGACTCACTAAAGAATTTCAAACCGCTTGACTGCTTTATCATCTAGGAGCCTACAAATTATTGCAACAGCACAAAATAGTTGAACAAAACAACTGATTTGGAAGATTTCAACATCAACTAAGACTCGGCTTTAACCAATTACATCAAAATTTAGTGGCAAGAAATTTGACAAGAGTCTATCAATAAGGGAAATTATTTTATTTTTATACAATTTTGAAAAAGGGTTATGCCAGCTTTGCTTTTCACTGAGACTATTTGCCTTGGCTTTACTAAGCAAGCATTCCAAGTTGTACTTGGAAATGCAACTTTTGAGCAAGTGACCTCCCAATCGCCTCCCATGCATTTTGCTTCATCGAAGCATTCTTGTAATTTTCTTTGTTTCATCATATAGAAACCTTTTGTTCTCCACATGCACATTAAGTTGTTCAAGAAAATCAGCTCTTATGCCATTCCATATTTTACCATTTGCTCACCCTTCATTCCTGTCAAATCTCTTGCCATTAATCTTCTATGTAATTGGTTGAAACCTGGGCTTAGCTGCAGTTGAGTGGATCCAAATTGAATCATTATTACGCCTATGATTGTGACTCTGAGACCCGTGTGAATAAGAAGTTTTTGCCAAGTCGTAGTCGTAGTTACGACTACAACTACAACTATGCCCCGTGTTAACGGCCGCTTAATCCTTTCGACTTGACAAAAACTTCCCGTTCTCACTGGTCCCAGAATTATAGTCCCAAGCGTAAAGATAGTTCAATTTGGATCAACTCACCAGCAACAAAAACTAAGTTTTAACCAATTACATTAAATACATTCTAAGACCAAACTGGCTATACATGACAAATGAAACTAAGAGAGGAAAGGAAATAAGCTAAGAGAGAACCTCCGCCAAGTCGTCCTCAGTGCAAAAGAAAGAAAAAAAAATCTAACCTTTCGAAGTGTGCTTGACAAAGAGAGAACAGATACTCAAATCTGTTCTAGTATCTGTTCTCTCTTTGTCAAGCACACTTCGAAAGGTTTGATTTCTTTGCACTGAGGACGACTTGACGGAGGTCCTTGTTGAAAAATTTGCTTGTTCTTCATCTTCATATTTTGCCACTGGCTGACAAAATCCTCGTTTTCTCACCTTTTTGATTTTATTTTTCATTTATTATTTCCTTCTCTCTCTTAGTTTCATATACCAATTACATTGATGATTATCGGCAAGAAATTTAACAGGAATGGAGGGAGAACAAGTGGTACAGGTATAGAATTTAATAAGAGCTGATTTTCTTGAATGACTTATTGTGCATGTGGAGAACAAAAAATTTATCCTTAAAAGTATCCAATATACAGTGTCCTTTTAAAGCATCCATTTGATTTACAGCTGGAATTGACATTCAAACAACGTTTTTGGCTCTCTGAAGATTATCCATATCCTTCATTTTGCTTTGTCAGCTTTGCCTTCCATTGGCATATATAGTCCAAATCCGGACAAAACTCCATACAAGAATGTTAAGTCCTAAGCCTCCTCATCGATATATTTCAACTTTCAATTCTTACACCAAATTCATAAGCCATGATTGGCCGGTCTCATAGAACCAGGTTCAAGAAAGAACCCTCTGTGTGAACGGAGAAGCTTGGAAGCAAGGTGCAACTACCATTACGCCTAAGTGGTGTGAATGACCACTTAAAATTTGAAAACAAGCTTCAAAATTCAGAGATTTTCGGGAATGCCGGTGCAAAAATTTATTCTGGTAAGAATGTGAAAGTTCAATATTTTGTGGTTCTTATCAAGAACCATTAGTTTTTATCAAGAAATTTTGTGTATAAAAATAATGTGAAATAGGAAGATACTTTGCAAAAAAAAATAAACTTGGCATAGAGACTTTGCAAGTTTAAGCAGGGGTGAAGCTAAGGTTTTGAGTTTGGAGAGATATATAAAGAATACACAAGCAGTTGCCTTTAAATAGCTCACAAAACTGGTAGCTAGTAGTTTTGCTCTTTCCTCTCTTGGATGAATAAAGGTCAATGCCAAGAAGGAGCATCAGCCAACTTCGAAGCCTTAAGGACCCTAAAGTTGAGTCAAAGTGTTTTCTGCCGAAGAAGAGGAAGCCGATCTGAATTACCTTCACTGTATGCCTATCAACCTTAATTGTGCCCTAGGATGACAAACTATCATCAAGAGGGGGAAAATAATAATTTTTATACAACTCTGAAAAAGTAAGGCCAGCTTTACCTCTCATAGAGACTGCCCGTCTTGGGTTTACTCTAATTAGCCCTGGCTCTCAAGTCTTTCATCACAACTTTACCAAGCTGTCCTCATACTTATCGTTTTTCTGGTTCGTTTTTCTATGTGTCCGAACGGACTATAAATTTGCTTCAGTTTTGATATTAGGCTCAGTGGGGTTTAATACAATATGAATTTGGATAGTGAATATAATGTTTTTACGAAGTAGATTCTAGAACCAAAGCACAGGATTGGAACGTTTAGTTGTAAACAGATTGTGCTGAAATGTCGACATAAATTCCGAAAGTGTTTTGAAGTAAAAAAAATGGCTGAAACATACTTTGATACTCTATTACTTTAGCTTGCACATATATTGTCTTTGTTACTTTGTTTTTTTCCTCAAAATGAGGCTTTAATTTGCTTATTTTTTAGAAGGATGGCAACAATAAAGCACATAAAGGCGATAATCATATATAGGACAACTATATCTGCATTATTTCAAAACTAATGAATATTCTTTGACTGATGAACAAGAACTTACGCCAGGAATGATTGTCATACAATTGATTTGTCCATCAGATAAAATCATCGTATATTTGGTTCATTATCCCATAAAATAAAGCTATAAAAATCATATGAAAAGAATTTTGTCTTTTATCGGTTTGCCAAAAACGAAACGGGTGTGAAATTTTTGTAAAAACAACCTGTAAATAGAAAAACTAGAAATGTATTGTGGAACAGGTGTGGCATAAATTTAGAGTTCGGAAACAATCGCCACTGTTTCTTTGTCAGTGTCTGAAGCCTTAACTCATGCCAACAGTTTTACGATCTCATATTCACGGCAGGAGAGGATGAATCTACATAAAATTACTTATTTCCCAATTTGGTTTAATGAACGATCCATAAGGGGGAAAGGGAGGGGCATCCCCCCTCCGTGGCTGAATGACATTGCCTTATATTTTTATAATTTGGTTTGAAATTTCTATTATATAGTATCGAAAGTGCCAATTAGACTAAGTAAGCCCCCCTAAAATTAAGTATATAGGCGCCCATGTTTGGTTTGCAGGATTGATGCTATTAAAATTGTTGCCAAAGAGTTTCTTTGCCCGTTTTCGTGTCATTGTCCGTTTCGTGTTATAAAGAATATTAGTACATATATGTGATCCAAAACATATCTCAGATTTAAACAATAGCTTTCTTTAGGGGTGGGTAAGTTTTAATAAATTTTCAATAGTCTTCAACTTTCACCGTATGAATATCGATATCTTTCAACAAAACCGCAACTTTACTAGCACCACAACCAAAAAATTGAAATAGATATTCAATAGTAGAGCCAGGCGCATCACTACAGAATGAAAAACAGATGGCCAAATGTTCTGATGGACCCACATTCGTCGGTTCATCTATTATTATAAAAAATGGCATTTTTTTTCGATTCGTTATAGTTGCTGTTCTCACCATCGCTTAATAAAGTAGCTACATAACTTGAGAATATCATCTATGAGAATATTGCTGATTACTTGAGATATCAATGTATCACTTAATGTTCTTCCCATCTCAGTTTCATACTTTCCTCTAATTGAGGTCCTGGTACTAGCTTTAAATGACACAAGTCCAGACTGACTACTTCCTCTCACTTTCCATAACAAGGAGAGATGCTAAAAGCTTTGGTCCTAATCATCCTTATTAATCATATTATCATAATAATCAAATATCATAAATTATCATGATAATCATCCTATCATTGTCTCATGACGTTTTTGCGTGCTATGCACGCAAAAACGGTTAGGAATATTACGATTAAAGGTCAGCGCTGTTAATTATACTAAAAATAGAATAACGTCATGAGACAACATGTATGCTTTCAGTAAAATCTATAGATTAACCTTTAGTGGACAGAATAAGAGATTTAGATGGGGGGAGATGTAAGTTCCACAGAATAATTTGATCTCTGTTTGCTTATGAATAGCAAATTCGCTGATTCTTTTTTACGTGTGGTCCTTTTCTCGCTTTTTATGTGGGGAGCAAAGCCCCTGACTAGAATAATGAGTGTGTTTCTTGCCCTATGCCCTTTTTATAAACTTGTGTTGGAAGTATAATTTATACTTTATTCTGTGAACAAGAGGAAAGAAGATAAGGCCAAGACGAGCCGTATAATTATTTAACAAGTCAAATAACTTCATTGACTCTCAAATTTGACACACAACGGTTTAGTGGTCGGGTACTTATTATAGATACTGTTCAATTCGCGGAGGTAGGATCAGGGGAAATCTATAATATCTGAAAAAGCAAGAACAATGTATGTTTGTTTTTATCTGAGAAAAGGGTCCAAAATGGAGAGAGCACCATTGCACATGGTTTAACCGTCGGCAAAACCGATTGGGCTCAAATATCCCAACTGTATGAAGCTTTTGAAGACACATGCATACCATAAGCTTTCCAGATCTTGCAAGTAGTCATCTTCTAATAAACTGCATGTCAACTTAAAGTCATAATCAAACAGTGGCCTTATACTATATATTAGACCTTAAGCTGTATACCTTATTTATACTATATTAGGCCTTATACTATATTAGGCCTTATACTTATACCTTATACTATATAGATTAAGACCTTTACTATAGATCCTGTCACCCAGATTTACATCTTGGTCAAGATTACAATTGAAAATATGAAACTTAGTTTCAGTATAACTTAAATAAAGCTCAATTTTCTCATATCAACCTTTCATCATGTAAAAAAACATTTCAAAACAGGAAAACGAACAACTTAAATTAAAAAACTCATTAACATAAAATGACCCTTTGTCCCGTTTCGTTAAGAACGATTTTTTGAAACACAAGGACCGTGTAATTAGAACCTTTTTAAAAGTGCTTAAAAAACTTTAGCTTGAAAAGAAGGGTAATAAAAAAGGGACAGTCCCCCTCACATACGGAATAATTTATGTTCATTTTAATGCTGCTCCTTACTTTCAGCATAAAAACTTATTTTTATTATATATAATTTCTGATCTTTTTTCAAATAATTGAAAACAAGGACGATCTCTGGCATTTTGTGGACGATCTCAAAACCCCTATGCTTTCCCAAGGCCAGAACATAACTTGCACTTTGCTGAAAAGATATAAAAGTTTTTACTTTAATAACTTTAATAAATCAAATAATATTAACATTTTGATTACTAAATATCAGTATATGTATATTAAACTGACAATGCACATTCATTTGTATTTTTCAGTAAAGTTAACATTTTTTTCTGGGCTTGGGAAGGCATAGGGGGTTTGCGCCCAACTTATGTTAATTTCTGCTCATTTTGAGTTTGACTTGGTTAATTAGTGTAATTTCTGTTTGCTTTGGGTTTCGTTTATTTATCGATGCTGATTTGTGGTAGTTTCACACTCGGTAGATTATTTGATTTTATTTTTGCTCATTTTTTGTTAAATGAAGTTCTTTACTTTTCTTTGAAAAACTCATTTTGTGGAAAAAGTTTTTTTTAATTAATTTCTGTTCATTTTATATTGACATAGTCTTTTCAGGGAAAAAGAAAATAATAATTTAAATTTTTTCGTTTTTTAAGACTTTATAGTTTGGTCTGCTATTTATATGCTGGAGAAAAATTTTCAGCAACTTCTAACAACATACACCCTTTTAAAAATCTGGAAACAAATAGTACTGTTTTAATTTAGTTTCATACCTCCTCTAGTTGATCTGAAATGGAAAACTTGATACCATTAGCAAAAAAATCTGTTTACTTTCTTTGATAGCTTGGATAGACTTACGCTATTTTGATTCGGTTAAATTTTAAGAGCAGAAACAGCCCCGAAAGTTTGAATATAATACCCTCAGTCATTCTTGGGATACTGCCGAGATGCCTTATTGGGAATTAGCATTATCACAATGCATTTTGATTTGATCTTAAGGCATTATTTCGTTTTTAAACATAATGGGCAAAGGGGAGGGTGGAAGTGGAAGGAGGATTAGTTGCCCTCCAATCACTTTCTACTATTAAAAAGGGCACTAGGCCTTTCAATTTCCAATCGAATGAGCCGTTTTGGAAACGACAACGCTTTCTACAAGCACCTTATATGCCTCCAGGGCATTAATTACGACCCTTACCTTAAGGTCTGTTAGGGTGGTTGTCATCCACTAAGACCAAATTGCCAGAGCTTTCAACTATGTTAAACAAAATGGCTATCTCAAAATTTTGATTGGATGTGTTTGGGGAAAGGGTGGGCGTGAAAGGGGCGGTAGTTGTCTGCAATTACTTTTAATTATTAAAAATGGTTCTAGTCCTTTCAATTTCCAATCAAATGAGCCCTTTTGAAGTTTCTACGACAAAAATTTCACTAAAATTTTATATACCCCAAGGGCATAACTTACAACCCTTGCTCTTAGTACTGCGGGGGGGGGGGGTGTCATCCTCAAAGACATAATTTCCTGAACTTTCTACTACGGTTAACAAAATGGCTATCTGAAAATTTTGATTGGATGTGTCTGGAGGAATGGTGGGCGTGAGAGGGGAGTTAGTTACCCTCCAATCACTTTCGACTATTACAAAGGGCACTAGCCCTCTCAATTTCGAATAGAATGAGCCCCTTTTGAAGTTATACGACAATTCTATCTATAAAAACTTATGCCCCCAGGGCAGAACTTACAACCTTTGCACTTGGGGCTCTAGGGGGTTTGTCATCCTTAAATACATAATTTCCCGAACTTTCAACTGCGTTGAACAAAATGGCTATCTCTACACTTTGATTGAATGTTTTTGGGGAAATGGTGGGTGTAAGAGGGGGGGTTAATTACTCTCTACTCACTTTCGACTATTAAAAAGGGCAATTTCAATTTCCCATCAAATGAGCCCTTTTTGAAATTTCTATAACAACTTTCTATATAAACTTTATATGCCCCCAGGGCATAACTTACAACCCGTGCACTGAGGGCTCTGAGGGGGTTAAAAGACCTAATTTCAAGAACCTTCAACTACGTTGAACAAAATAGATATCTCAAAATTTTGATTGGATGTGTTTGGGAAAATGGTGGGCGCGAGAGGAGCGTTAGTCGCTCTCCAATCACTTTGAACTATTAAAAAAGGCACTAGCCTTTTCAATTTCCAATTCAATGAGCCCTTTTAAAGGTTTTACGTTTTCAATAACAACCTTATATGCCCCCAGGACATAGCTTACAACCTTTTCCCTTAAGGTTGTCGGGGGGGGGGGAGGGATTGTCCCCTTTAAAGACCTAATTCCCAAAACTTTCAACTACGTTGAATAAAATGGCTATCTAAAATATTGATTGGATGTGTTTGGAGAAAAGATGGGCGTGAGAGGGGGTTAGTTGCCTTCAAATCACTGTTGACTATTAAAAAGGACACTTGCCCTTTGAATTTCCAATCGAATGAGCCCCTTTTAGAGTTTCTACGACAAAGATTTCAATAAAAACCTTATATGTCCCAAGGGCATAACTTATAACCCTTGCCCTGAAGACTGTGGGAGGAGGGTCCTGCTCAAAGATATAATTTCCTGAACTTTGAACTGCGTGGAACAAAATGGATATCTCAAAATCTTTATTGGATGTGTTTGGGGAAATGGTGGGCGTGAAAGGGTGTTAATCGCTTTCCGATCACTTTCGACTACTAAAAAGAGCACTAGCCATTTCAATTTCCGATCGAATGAGCCCATTTTGAGGTTACTGCGACAACGCGTTCTATAAAAACCTTATATGCCCCCTGGGCATAATTTACAGCCCTTGCCCTGAGGACTGTTGAGGTGTTGTCATCCTCAAAGGCCTAATTTCCAGAACTTAAAACTACGTTGAATAAAATGGCTATCTCAAAGTTTTGATTGGATGTATTTGGGGAAAAAGTGTGCGTGAAAGGGGGGTTAGTTGCCCTCCAATCACTTTTGACTATTAAAAAGGGCACTAGCCCTTTGAACCTCCAGTCGAATGAGCTTTTTTTGAAGTTTCTACGACAAAGCTTTCTATAAAAAATCATATATGCCCCCAGGGCATAACTTAACACTCTTACCCTAAGGGCTGGGGGGACTGTCCTCAAAAACATAATTTCTATCTGAAAATCAACTACGCTGAACAAAATGGGTATCTCAAAATTTTGATTGGATGTGTTTCGGGAAATGGTGGGCGTTGAAGGGGTGTTAGTTGCCTTCCAATCACTTTTGACTATTAAAAAGGGCACTAGCCACTCCTATTTGAAATTGAAAGAGCCCTTTTCAAAGTTTCTACGACAACTTCTTCGATATGAAGTGCCCTGCTTTAAAGGTTAAAATTGATAAATAATACATTGTGCCAACATCGTTCTTATATGCCCCAGGGCATAACTTAAAACCCTTGCCCTGAGGGTTGTGGGGGAGTGTCTTCCTCTTTACTCCCCGTTTCTTGTCTCTTTAGTCCCCATTTCTTGTCTCGTTCTCGAGTGTCCCCGTTCTTTACTTAGGCAGCGCGATCGCCCTGCCTATGATTAATACAAAAACTTTCTATATAAACCTTATTTGCTCCCAGGATATTACTTGAAACCCTTGCACTGAGGGCTCTGAGGGGTTATCATCCTAAAAGACCTAATTTCCAGATTGTTCAACTACGTTGAAGAAAATGGATATCTCAAAATTGTGATTTGCTGTGTTTTGGAAAATGGTGGGCGTGAGAGGGGCGTTAGTCGCTATCCAATCACTTTCAACTATTAAAAAAAGCGCTAGCCCTTTCAATTTCCAATTGAATGAGCCCTTTTGAAGTTTCTACGACGACGCTTTCAATAAAAACTTTATATGCCCCAGGGTATAACTTAGGCTACAACACTTGAACTAAGGGTTCTGAGGAGGTTAACATCCTTGACGAGTTAATTTCCAAAATGTTCAACTTCATTGAAAAAATTGAATATTACAAAGTTTGGATTTTAGGTGTTTGGAGAAATGGCCGGCATGAGAGAAGCGATAGTTGCACTCCAATCACTTTCGACTATTAAAAAAGGCACTAGCCCTTTCAATTTCCAATTGAATGAGCCCTTTTGAAGTTTCTACGACAACGCTTTCACTAAAAACTTTATATGCTCCCAGGGTATAACTTACAACCCCGGCCCTGAGGGCTGTGGGGCGGGAGGGGTTGTCATCTTTAAAGACCTAATTTCCAAAACTTTCAACTACGTTGAATAAAATGGCTATCTAAAAATTTTGATGGGATGTGTTTGGGGAAAATTTGGGCGTGAGAGGGGGGTTAGTTGCCCTCAAATCAGTTTCGACTATTAAAAAGGGTACTAGCCCTTTGGATTTCCAATCGAATGAGCCCTTTTTCAAGTTTCTAAGACAAATATTTCAATAACAACCTTATATGCCCCCAGGGCATAAATTATAATCCTTGCCCTGAGGGTTGTGGCGGAGTGTCCTCCTCAAAAATATGTTTTATATCTGGAAATCAACTACGCTGAACAAAATGGCTATCTCCAAATTTTTATTGGATGTGTTTAGGGAAATGATGGGTGGGTGGGGCTAGTTGCCCTCCAATCACTTTCGAAAATTAAAAAGGGCACTAGCCACTGCAAATTCCAATCGAATGAGCCCTTTTCGAAGTTTCTACGACAACTCCTTCGATACGAAGTGCCCGGGTATGGAGAAAAAAAACACATTGTGCACACATCATTCTTAACTTAGGTAGCGCTAGCGCGCTGCCTATGATAGTATAATCATTTATGCCTAACATAAACTATTTTAAAATTGTGTCTTTGAAAGCCTGTATGGCGCAGTGGATGTAATGCAACCTGAATTATTTAAACCCTGATTACAAACAGGAAAAAGCCTATGGCTTTTTCTTCTTTGAAATAATAAGAGACGAACCTCAAAGAATCAGGTAGCTAAAAAAGTCCAATATATGCAATCGTTAGTTCTTCTAATGGACTTATTTAAATATAACTTTTATATAATCCATTTAGCATAGACTAGAGTTCGTTCTTTATTATAAATACAAATTTCATACTCCCTATTTATAATGAACTATATCAATCCAATATGTATGTCTTATATTATCTTGTCGAAATATAACCGCGTATTAATTTTGCATTCACTTATTACTTTATATATTGACTATCTACGATTATCACGATGTATCATACTGTTAGTTTCACAACTTCCATTACTGATGTCATAGTGCAAGTGGCTAGCACGATGGGCCGTTAGCCGAAAGGTTGGAGGTTCAAAGCCATTCGGGGTCGATTACTCTTAATTTGTGATTCAGCTATCATTAAAACCATGATACCGACGATACTTACAAAATTCCAATTTACAGCATCGATCCCTTATGTATGATCTCCTAATGATCATCTTTTAATATAACTTCAGTTACTATGGACTAAAGTTGGTTCTTTCATGTTATTTTTGAAAGAATTATTTTTCGAAATTTTTTTTTTATTTAATTTTTGTTCGTTTTTCATTGCAAAAAGTTTCAAGTTTTTATGGCATGGGGGAGTGCTTACTGTTCGATTATTTTTGACTTTAAAAAACGGATCTAGAACTTTCAATTTAAATCGAATGAGGCTTTTTTCAAAGTCTATACGATTACCTCTTTGATAAAAACCCTATATATGAATAATAGACAGCTTGCATAACTGGTGGACAGCGATTGATAACAATGAATGGATTAAAAAATAGCTCCAATAAGAGGGTTTAGACCATTTCCCTTGCTGACACAAAGGGATCACGACTGTTTGGAATTTACCTTAAAAAAAATTTGTGTGCCAAAGCAATTTTGCATCTATCACAGAGTATGCATTTTAACCTTACAATTGGATAATTATAATAGATTTCCTATATGTTCTTCCCATGCAAAACCCCTTCCCATAAGTTATAAACCCCCCTTAATAAGTTACATCGCCTACAACGCCTACCCCTGAGCCCTGGTGGGCTGTGTCGACACCGGAGTTTTTTTGTTATCAGAACTTTGAACGATTTTAACAAAATGTCTATCTCAAAATTATTATCTGATGCATTTAGGGCGTGGAGGAGGGAGAGGGGCTAGTTGCCCTTTAATATCTTTTGACTCTTAAAAAGTGAACAAGAACTTTCAATTTTCAATCAAATGAGCCCTCTCTAAAGTTTTTACGAGCATCTCTTCCATAAAAAATAATATGAAGGACTCGGAGAATCCTTAAATTACAACCCTTGCCCTAAGGGCTTTGGGGGAGTTGTAATCCTCAAAGACCTAATTTCTAGAACTTAAAACTACGTTTAATAAAATGGCTGTCTTAAAATTTTGATTGGATGTGTTTGGGAAAAAGGTGGGCGTGAGAGGGGGGTTAGTTGCCCTCAAATCACTTTCGACTATTAAAAATGGCACTAACCCTCGGAATTTCCTATCGAAGGAGCCTTTTCTCAAGTTTTTACGACACCGCCTTCTATAAAAACCTTATATGCCCCCAGGGCATAACTTAAAACCCTTGCCCAGAGGGTTGTGGGGGAGTGTCCCCCTAAAAAACATATTTTCTATCTGGAAATCAACTACGCTGAACAAACTGGCTATATCAGAATTTTGATTGGATATGTTTGGGGGAATGATGGGCGTGGGGGGGATTTGTAGTTGCCCTCCAATCACTTTCGACTATTAAAAAGGGCACTAGCCCTTTTAATTTCAAATTGAATGAGCATTTTATGAAGTTTCTACGACAAAGCCTTATATAAAAACATTATATGCCCCCAGGGCATAACTTGAAACCCTTCCCCTGAGGGTTGTGTGGGAGTTTCCTCCTCAAAAATATATTTTCTCTCTGGAAATCAACTATGCTGAACAAAATGGCTTTCTCAAAATTTTGATTAGATGTGTTTTGGGGAATGATGGGGGTGGGGGGAGGGGGCTAGTTACACTCCAATCACTTTCGACTATTAGAAAGGACAGTAGCCCTTTAATTTCCAATTGAATGAGCATATTTTGAAGTTTCTACGACAACACATTCTATAAAAACCTTATATTCCCCCAGGGCATAACTTAAAACCTTTGCCCTGAGGGATGTGGGGGAGTATCCTCCTCAAAAATATATTTTCTCTCTGGAAATCAACTATGCTGAACAAAATGGCTTTCTCAAAATTTTGATTAGATGTGTTTTGGGGAATGATGGGGGTGGGGGGGGGGGGCTAGTTGCCATTCAATCATTTTCAACTATTAAAAAGGGCACTAGCCCTTTAATTTCCAATCGAGTGAACCTGTTTTGAAGTTTCTACGACAACGCCTTCTATAAAAACCTTATATGCCCCCAGGGCATAACTTAAAACCCTTGCCCTGAGGGTTGTGGGGGAGTGTCCTCCTCAAAAATATATTTTCTATCTGGAAATCAACTACGCTGAACAAAATGGCTATCTGAAAATTTTGATAGGATGTGTTTGGGGAAATAATGGGCGTGGGGGGGCGGGGGGCCAGTTACATTCCAATCACTTTCGACTATTAAAAAGGGCACTAGCTCTTCAATTTCCAATCGAATGAGCTTGTTTGGAAGTTTCTACGAAAACGCCTTCTATAAAAACCTTATATGCCCCCAGGGTATAACTTAAAACCCATGCCCTGAGGGTTGTGGGGGAGTATCCTCCTCAAAAATATATTTTCTATCTGGAAATCAACTACGCTGAACAAAATGGCTATCTCAAAATTGTGATTGGATGTGTTTGGGGGAATTATGGGCTTGGGGGGGCTAGTTGCCCTCCAATCATTTTTGACAATTAAAAAGAGCACTAGAACTCTCGATTTTCAGTCGAATGAGCCCCCTTTGAAGCTTCTAAGACGACCCCTTCCATATGAAGTGCCTCTGGGAAAATAAATATATAATAAAACATTGGAACCGTATGGCCTTTACTATAGGCAACGCTACAGCGTTACCTCTGAAACCTCAAACAATCAAGTAGCTAACTAAGTCCAATGTATGCACTGGTTTGTTATTCCAATGATCGTCTTTTAAGTTAACGGACAAGGCGGTTCTAATTGTGTACTTCTTGTTTTAATCTGAATCTATTTTTAGGAGTTTTGGGTTACTTTAGTTTTTACTATAGGGCCTGATCGTCTCTTACTATGTTGTTAGCTACCGCTGCAACCCGAAAATAAGGGGGAAAAGGTAACATGTTGTGCGTTCATTCACGTTCATTCTAGTTACGAAAAGTTTGAAACTATATACATTAGCCATTAAATTATTATTGATTAAAGTAAATTAATAAAGTTATAGAAGGAGTAATGTCAATAATACCCTGCGATGACGGGGTGGATATGGCTGCACTTGTTTGCTCGTTGGAGTCTTAAATTATAATCTTATTTTAGTAACTATGGGCTGGAATTTTGTTATTTGCTGTAATAGAGGAAAAAGTTGAAGCTTTCAGGGAATTTTGAGAGGGATGTTGAACATAATTAAAACGCACTATATACATGAAGCCTACTAAAGGGATGTATCAGAAATATCCCTGTCTGGCCAGCCATGCCTTAGGGTATTAAGCTAAACTTTCAAGGCTACTAATATTACTACCGCTTTTGCTACTTTTTCTACTATTACTATTGGTACTATTGAACTAAATCATAATAGTTTAAGTGCATCCAGGTTGTCAAAATGGCACAGGCTGGATATCTTATGACTTAAATAGGGTATAAAGTAGAAAGTTTTAGGGAAGTTGTATGTTGCTATACAAGTAAATCAAAAGGCGCTATCTGCATGCTGGTTATCAAAAGATGTACCAGCAATATCTCGGGAACCGCTGTGTGTAATTAATTGAAACTCTCAGGGCCCATACTACTACCGTTCTCACTACTACTGCTGTAATGGAATCAATTTTCAAGACCCCGAAATTTTCCTAGTAAAATAAAATCGCCCAAAATACGAACCCAAAAATTCGAATAGCCTATATATCAAGGAACACTTATTCGTAAAACTTAAAAAGTAGCGAAACAATTGTATCACAATTGTAACTCTATCGTTTCCACGAAAAATATGGCAGCAATAAATAATCAGCGTGACCAATTGTACATGACAGGCAACCAACAATGTAATTTAAATCTTGAGTTTGAATTCCCAAGCAATCAAGAGATGGTAGAAATTATTATACAAAAAAACGGTCACGCGAGATACAAAATAAAACTATGTATTCCGCTATAAATACAAGGTAAAACTTTAAAAAATGGTTTCTTGAGATATATAGTAGAACTATGTATCCCGCTGTAATTACAAGATAAGACTTTAAAAAAATAGTTTCTTGAGGTACAAAATAGAACTATGTATCCCGCTCTAATTACAAAGTAAAATTTTATTACGCTAAGAAAAATTCCAAAGTGAAGTTTTAAAAGTCATAAATCGTATCGAAAGTTAGTTAAATTTGACTAGCCGATTGGTACATCCCTGTCCAATAGTAATAGAGGGCATAAAATCTGAACCAATAGAATCAGTGTAATGTACTTTTTAGTAACGCCTGAATGTAACCTTCGGCTAAATCTCAGGGTATAGTACCTTCGAACTTAGCAAGTTTGAGTTAGTCTATTGGGAGTCTTTGGGAGTCTATTGTCAGTCTATTATGAGTCTATGATGAGTTTTATGTGAGTCTAGAATAAGGCTTATGTGAGTCTATTTGCAGTTAGAATGAACTTCTGTAAACATTTATTATTAGTGAATTAACTGTTACTTGTATTGCCCCAGTCAGCAACTTTATCTTAGTATCTTTGACTGCGAAGTGCTTTTGGTATTCCCATCAAGCTTTGTACCGATCATGTGAGTAAAAATAAATACATTACTTTCTTATTTTATTCTCTTTATGTTAGTATTTCTCAATATAGTTTGTCCTTGTGGCTCCACTCGCTCTCAAGGGAACCTGAATCCTTTCAATCTGATTTTGACTCAGTATGGCCAATAATATATGCTCCCCATTTGAACCGCTAATTTAACACACGAAGTTCCCCCTCTACTCTGGTATGCTACTCGCGAACCGCCAACTAAGAGTTTAATTGAAAATACTCATAGAAACAAATAATTGAAAACTCCTATATAAGGATAAACAAAAAATTGAACCCCCCCCCCCATTAGAAGTGGCGCGGCGCTGTTTAAAGGAGCAAAACACAAGGACAAAATTTTCTACAAAAAAAGATTATTGAGAAATATTAAGCATAAAGAAAGTGTAATATTTTGTGCAGTATTTAAAGTGCAATATTCAGTTAGGCCTAAGTCCCCTTAAAAAAAGTAACAAAAAAATATAGTTTGGAAGTGCCAAATTTGAATTATATAAAAAAAAATAAAAACCAGTGCCGAATTTAATTTATTTTGAAAAAAAAAAAAATAAAATGCCGTTAGATCCAAACGAACAATTGTTAAAATAAAAACTTATTGCCAAAAGAGTGGAAATTTCAAAATCCCCTCCCTCATATACAGGAGATTCAGACGTAGATGAATTTAGTATCCAGTTAAACCAATTTGTAGAAGTAACCAAAACGAACTTAAAATCATTAGTAGGCATGTTATTAATGAGACTTAAGGGGCAAGCATTAACATTCCTAAAAAAATAGAAAATACAATAGGGGAAGATAACAACCTTCCAATAAACTCAATAGAAAAATTGCTAAAAGCGTTCCGAGAAAGATTTGTTGAAACCAGTTCAACACACAAATTAAAGCACGGAACGGTGTGTTTTGACGAAACCCAAAATGTTAGAAAATATCTACATAAAGTAATGGTATCAATTGAGTCTAAATATGGGAAAGAATCCGGTTCCTTATATGATGAAATTGAACTAAATGCTTTCTTGTAAGGATTAAGCCCAAAACTTTACCGAATGATAATATAAAAAAAATTAAAACATTAGAACTGGCAGTTCAGGAAGCAGAGAGAATGGTTGAAATTGACACGATTGTGGCAAGTCACAATAGGTCAAAAATAAACAAAGTCGGAGAATCAACTCCGGGACGATCACGAGGAATTTCACCCGAATTTTTCTCGAGAGATAATTCACCAAAACCGAACCAAAATAGGGCCCCAACCCCTACCAGGCAAAGAATTGTACGTTTCGTACCCACGAATACGGCAAACTACGTAAATAACCCCCCAATTATATGCTATGCATGTAATAAACCAGGACATATTGCCAGGAAATGCCGTACTAGAAACAGCTATACACCAGCAACCCCAAGTTTTAATAACCGTTTGTTCGGGAGAACAAACTTAAATGCCAGTGGGTCAGGAAGTTATAGAAATAACCCCCCACGCCTCCCATCGTTCCACAACCCCTACCAACAAGGATTTGCGTATTCAAATCCTTCACCCCACCGACAAAATAATTATCGGTTTCCCAACCCAAATACGCGACAGAACATGTACCAATTTAATTCACGGACAGAGTATCCGACTAGATTTAACAGGAATACGAGCAACGACAGAAAATATTTCTTGCCGTTGGGAAACGAAAGAAATTTTTCGTCAACACAAAATGAACAAATGCCGCGAGCCGTCGGCACAAGAAATTCCAACCCACGCAACAATACGTGGCAACCAAGACAATCAAATGTCAATAAACTTGCTAGGGAAGTTCCCAGCGAGCCCCAATGTCAAACGCCAACCTACCAAATAAGTGCACAGGGAAACAAATTAGGCCCCCAAGAAAATTAACTGGGACCCTGGAGGCCAGTATTTTTTATAGGTCCCTTCCAGTAGTGGTACCTTCTTTAAGTGATAAATATGACATATTACCTATATTAAATGATTTTGGTGTTGCAAGTATTAATTTCAAAGCGTCAATAGATTCCGGTGCATCAGTTAACATAATAAACTCGAATGTATTTAATAGACTACCAGTATATATTAATCGACGGAAAAATTTCAATATTTCCAGTTTAACTAGCGTCACAGGACATAAACTGGAAGCAATAGGCTCCATACGCCTAGATGTGACAAAAGATAACAGAATCTTTCCTACAAACTTCATAATATGCAAGAATTTCCCATATGAGGCTATAATCGGTGCTAATTTTTTGAAATCTAATAAAGTGTTATTAGATATAGCAAATCACAGACTCGTGTATCCATACGATCCTATTCTCCAACGCTGGAGGAAGGGGGAGCAACAGTGAATAGAATAAAGTCTTTTTTACTCCATTCCTCGTCCTGTGGGAGAAACCCAAGCAGTAAATGGATTGAGTCAATAAAAACAAAAATAGGGAAAATGCAGGAGTATAGACAAACAGAAATAAAGAAAATAGCAGAATTATGGAACGAGATAATAAATCTCAATACCGTCCCCTTACAGCCAACCCCACAAGCGGAAGATCTGACGCAACCAAGCGCCAAGCTCAACCTAATAGAAAATGACTCGGAAGAAAAATATTATGGATTCGCGGTGCGTAAAACAAAAATCCCCCCAAAAACAATGCTAAGAGTTTAAATCTCACAAATGGTCAACCCCGTAAACGACAATTCCGAAATTAGGTTTGGATCCCCGTGTGGAGAAATCCCCGAAAATCTATTTTGTGAAGAACAGATCATTTTATATGAGAAGGGAGAAGGTTTTATTTGGTTATCTAATACACATGAAAATGATACAATTACATTAAAAAAGAGAACATGCCTCTTCGAGATACAAGTGATTTCTGAGCACGAGCTAAACAAATGGAAAAACTCAAAGAAAAGATTAGTTAATAGCATTGGTGTTAGCAATCCAAAGAATAGGTACCCACTAACAAGACCCCAATTTCTGTAAAAATTTAAATTAGACCATATCCAAGATACACAATTAAAAGAAAAATTATGTGACTTGCTTTGGAATTTTAGAGACATATTTTCCACATGTGAAGAAGACATTGGATTGATACCGTTCTATGAGCATTCTATCCAAACTACAAGGTTGCCTGTAGCTAAACAGCCCTATCGCATCCCTCATCCTTATAAAAATTAGTTAAAAAATTAAATCCGCGAATTAGAAAGAAACAATATTATACGCCCAAGTATAACCCCATATTCGGCCCCTGTTATACTAGTACCAAAAAAGAAAAAGGACCTTAGGCTCGTAGTGGACTATAGAGCCCTAAATAAGCAGGTAGTCAGTGACAAATTTCCTCTTCCCCGAATTGATGAAATCCTAGACTCCATCTCAACCAAAAATAAAATTTTTACATCTCACGACCTCACACAAGGTTATCATCAGGTTAAAATAGCAGATAATGACGTTTATAAAACGGCCTTCTCGACGACTGAATGTGGTTCTGATGAATATTTAAGACTACCCTTCAGACTCAAAACTAGTTCGAGTGCACTATGTAGACCTCTGTTACACTTATTACGCGGTATAGAAAATATCATCCATTTTGTGGACGATCGATGTGATCTGTGTAGGAGAAACCCCAGACGACCATTTATACAAATTAACCAAAGTGTTTGAAAAATTTAGAGAGGGTAATCTAAAATGTAGACCTGAAAAAGTAAATTTACTTCAACCCGAAATAAAATTCTTAGGAATGATAGTGACCCAAGGTCAAATACGACCGGACCCTGAGAAGATAAAATGCGTAGAGAATCTCAAGCCGCCAAAAACTATAAAACAATTGAGAGCAATTATTGGTTTAACAAGTTATTTCAGAAAATTCATACGCAACTACGCCCAAATTGCAAAACCCTTAACGGACCTGACTAAAGGGACCCACCAAAATATCACCTGGTCGAATGAAGCTCAAACTTCCTTAGACAATCTCAAGAAAGCACTTACTTCTGAACCAGTATTTTCGCTACCAGACTTTGAAAAAGGACAATTTGTAGTCACCACTGACGCCTCAGCTATGGGCATAAGTGCAATCCTCTCCCAATTAATCCCTGTAGAATACTACCCCGATCCTTTACAAAAAAAACCTCAGTATATAGAAAAAAAAATATGCTATTCAAGTAGAACTCTATCGAAAGACGAAAGAAGTTATTCTGCAACCCAATTGAAGCTACTATCTATAATCTACCATTTAGACAAATTCAGACATTATTTAGTGGGCCGAAAGCTTAAGCTACGTTTGGACCATAAAAGCTTGCAGTACCTAAGCACATTCAAAAATTCAACTGGAATCTTAGGTAGATGGATAATGAAAATCCAAGATCTGGATAACGAATTTGAACATGTGACCGGTAAACAAAATGCCCCCTGTGATTACCTAAGTAAATATCCTGAGAATAACTCCTCAGATAATGAAACTAAATAAATGAATGCCATTCATTCCAGTAAACGAAAACATAAGAAGAATAAACCTAAAGTCCAAATAGAAGGAGACAAAGTCAATCATAGGCTCTTATTAATAGCTAACATTAAAAGAAACCAAGATAAGGATGAAATGTGTTTGTCTCTCATTAATTACTTTGTGAGTTCTGATAAACTCCCTGATAAGTTCAAAGCCCTGAGAAGGGAAAAGACAATTTTTATTATGATTTGGACGATGAAATCCTTTGCACGATAGTAACAGGTAAAACAAATAGAAATAAAACTTTAGTAGTCCCAGCGCTACCCCAAAGATTGATAAGACCTGCCTTTAAATATTTCAATTCCGATATAGGTGGACACTTAGGACTAACTAAAACCTTCCAAAAGTTAAAACAATATTTTTACGTACCGTCGGCGTTAACAAAACTTAAGGATTTTATAAATACATGGGAAGCGTGTAACTTAAGGAAAAATCCCCAAAGGTATCCTAATCCCCCGATGGGAAGAGTGCCAGTAGCAAGGTTTCCTTTCAATATCGTTTCATTCGATTTATATGGGACCAGCGGAGAATTTCCTGTTTCCAACAGAGGTCATACTTGCGTTCTTTCAGTCACAGACCATTTTACCGGCTTCACTTTTGCCAAAGCATTGAAAAATCAAGGCGCATATGCCAAAAGTAAAGCGTTAGCAAACATATTTTTAAATTTTGGTGTCCCTAACAAAGTTATTAGCGATAATGGAAGTAATTTGTTTCTAAAGTAACAAAAGATTTAATAGGTTTCCTTAAAATAGACAAATTGGTAACCTCCCCGTACCAACCCCAAGCTAATGGAAAAATTGAAAATAGGCACAAAATATTTTCCAATGTCTTGAGTATTTATACAAAAGACAAACGAAACGATTGGGACCAACATCTACCTTACTTAACCAATGTAATTAATACCGCCTATTCAGAAACAACTAAAGATAGTCCATTTTATCGTTTATTTGGACGCGATTTTAAAATACAGTATCAAGAAATCATAGAATCCAGACAATATTTCAATAATACAGAGGACTATAAGCAAGATTTTATAAATAGGATGAGGAAAACCTATAAAGTAGTTAAACAAGAGTTAGAAAAATGTAAGATGAACCAAGAGCTGAGAAACGAGTCCAAAGTCAAAGGGAACATAAATTTTAAAGTAGAGGATTGTGCATATCTAAAAAATGAGGCAAAGATAGAAGGCAAAAAGCTTTCCAATAAATATTCGGGACCTTACAGAATAATCAAGAAATACGACAATGATTATACTTTTAAAATGATAAACCCTGACAACGGAAGAACATATAAGGCACATGTAAGCCGTATAAAAGGGGCCAAGTACCCAGTCAGGTGGGCACCCAAACCCTCATCTACTGATTCGTCAAACACGGAAAATGAGTTCTCTAAGTCAAGACTAGCCGAATTAAAACCCTTTAATTTCAAACAAGACTATGTCGAGAACCATAGGGACGAGGAAAATTTTGAGGAATTTTTGGCCATGAAATATTTAGTCATCCCTAAAAGAAAATCCTTAATACCTATACCAATAAGAACACCAAAAAGCCCAAAGAGTTCATCATCAGAAAGCTCGGAAGAGTTAGACTATACGCTGTCCCCAAAAACCCAATTTTTCCCCGATAGAATTTCGACCGCATGTCCTCCCAAAAGATTTCCTGATGACATGGTATCCCCAGAAACCCCGATAGAAAGACCTTTATCGTTACAGGATGAATTAAACAGAGCTATGGAAACCCCAGGTGCAAAAATAAGGAAGACTCCACCCAGGGATACAAATAAAGGAAATACAAAAAATTTGAGAGAAGCTATGGACATTATCAATTACCCAATAAAAACAAGGCAAAGTACCTTGCCTTGGACCCAAGAATACCCTGAAGATGAAAATCTAGGACCATACCACCACATAACGGTATCCAAAGTCAAGCCCAAGGAATCAGCCTCCTGGCAGCAGACCTTGTTACAAAAAATACCCCACCCCCCAGAGGATATGGCATTCACACAATGGAGATACTCTCCACAAGCATTTAACTCCTCCCAGAGTTCCCAAGAATCTTTTAACTCCCCCGAAACAGGACTTCAGCGCGAGGAAATGGAAAATAAACCCTCTACCTCGAAAAGAGACGAAATATATGAAGCAAGGGCGGGTGATACTCCTAAATTGCAAGGGACCACCCCAGAAAGTCCTAATAATGAATACTCAGGAACTAGTTCGAATGAATCCGACGATGAATCAGCTCCCGATGAGCCCCAAGACACACAAAAATGAAAACCAACTTCGGCTACCGCACATGCAAAACAGGCTAAAATGAAAGGTCAAAAATTCCTATTAAAACAGTACAAAAAATTTGACCTAATCTCTATGGGAAAGTCAAAAAAGAATAAAACGCCGGAAAGCGAACAGGAAGTTACCACAAAGTCTGGCAGAGTAAGTAAAAAACAAGATAAAAGGAAATACGTCTAGGGATCAAGTACCCCAAAAACTAATATTTTAATATTAAGACGAAATGAGCAGCTTGAAAAAAACCCTTAAAACAAAGGTATATGAATAAGGTATTCAACGCAAACTACCCGTAAAAGGTCGAAAGAAATTAATAGCTAATATTTCCAGATAAACTGAATCCCGGCTTGATAAAAAAAAACCTGAAGATAGAAGCAGAAGAAGAATCGTTCAAGCCCTCCTCCAAAAAAAAAATACCTAGTACCACCTCGTTACAGACTGAACAAATATGGACCAGCTATTTCAAATACGATCGAAGCTTCTAGACGCCTCGGCACAATTGATAAACGAAAGACTGAAAATCGAGAATATGATAGAAACCACGCTTAAATCTCTTAGTGAAGTTAAGGCTTCCCAAGAAAAAATGAACAAAAAAATAAATGAGATCCTAGTAACTAAACAATTCGACAAATTAATTGAGACCCAGTTTATGGAAGTTAAGGAGCACACCGCCAAAATCCAGAATGAAATGGAATCAATAAGCGACGCCAAGCTTGTTAAGGGATATAATTATCCCGACAAGGTCCTAAAATTACAAGTATTATACAATAAAATGCAAGAAATTGGTAAAAAAAGTGCAAGATTACAGAAACAGTACTGTTCTATCCGCGACAATGGCGATACAAGAAGCCCTGGCACCCGAACGAGTAAAGCTCTTAGACTTACAACATAAACACGACCACTTAAAAGCACAAAAAGAAATAATTAAACTACAACAGGACAGTTTAGAGAAACAACTGAAGGAAAACCAAGCCGAAATTACCAGAGAATTACAAAAACAAAGAGACTTCTGCTCAAACTTAGAGAAGATGGTGGCAACATATTTTACAGTTGAAACTGACCTACCCCTCAATCCCCATTCGGAAAATATTCTTGCTAACGATTACAACGATGGGCCATCACAACCCTCGTATTTCACAATCCCAAACCAAGCTCGTCATCACCATATGAAACCCCAAGTGGAGTCTATTCAACAAAACCCCCCAACGGACAACAACATAATTGTGAGGACCCAATACCCCAACGCCCAAGCAAATGTTACAACGGGCCAAGATTTCTCAGAAGTCTCTGCACCACAAGGAACGCCCAAAAAACAACCATTACCAGATGATACAGAAAACTAAGGAATATCAACCAAGGGAATTAATTGAACTCCAAAAAAAGGAGGTAAAAATTCCTTTCTCGTTTAAAAAAATCTTTTTTATAAGCTAATATAGTAAAGTGGGTGCACCTTATAGGGTATAGCGTTTAGTGACAATATATAGCGAATAACCTAATTAATCGAGAGCAAACTCGTTAAACTAGAGACCTATACAAACTGCTAAAACAATTGGTCAAATGTAAAACCTTATTTTAGTAATATCTTGTTATCATCATTAGCATTATGATAATATCCACTCAAAAGACACGCAACGTGTAATTGCCTAAATAATAAATAACCGCTTCGAATAGTAAAGCTAAACAAAAACTTTAACCCAAGCATCAACGAAAATAACATGCTTTCGAAAAACAATAAAATTGTCCGAATTTAATCACAAGAAAATATGATCGGAAGTAGCCAACCTAACTCGCCGTAAAATTTATAAAATACTCGACAACCTAAAAGTACTTATTCGACAAAAGAAATACGTACACGTTTTTATCGCGTTAATTATAACCAACGTTGTTTTTAGCATGTAGAAACAATTTCCGTCAATCTAAATAACAGAATCAGGTTTGACTAATCCTTAAAATTCGTTCATATAGGCTTACTAAAAGAATTTTTTTTTCGCCAATTATTTGAGCTGACACATGAACTCAAGAAGTTGGCAAAAACTCCCTAATTAAAATTAAATTTAAGTAAAATTACATCTTTTCCTTGGCAAGTTAGATGGATCCTTAATCCATATGCTAGATACGTGATGACGAAAAGATTGAATTATCAAAAAAAAAATCATCCCTATTAATAAAATAAAAAGGAAATTAAAAACTGCCAATGGGAACTGAAGGCATTCTTCTGACGTTTAAAATAAATTTAATTATTTAAAGACTCCTGTAAATCACCAAGCGAGACAAAAAAAATCTCCTTTCGCAATTTCTACCAAATTGATATCACTTCTCTAAGAGTTATAAGTTGCCTATGCAGTTAATGCGACTCTATGTAAAATGCTAATTCTTAGCAACCTATTCTCACAGTGAAATTCAAAAAGAGCTTTCGTGCAAATTGTAACCAGAAGTATTCTTTCAAATAAAAGTCAACAAAAAAATGAGCCCCTACAAATGGCATTAAACATCTCTCATAAATTGACCCCATGTAAAGCGTCGATACGATAATAAATCAAAGCCCGTAACTTCCAAATAGTGTTGAAATAACAAAGATTTATGACAGTTTAGTTACCAAAGAATATTGTTCTCGAATTAAAATACTTTTCCTTTCTCATTGCTTAAAATGAGAATAATTGACCTGTATACCGCTATGTAATCTAAGCTAAGTGGATTCCTATAACAAACAGTCCTTTTGCTTGAAAACTAAGATCATAGGAATAAATTAATCAACGTGTTAAAATGATCCTTGAATACCAAGAATTAAAAAACGCTACTCTCGGTTTAATGAATTTCCTATGTGCCATAATTCAAGTTAAGTACACATATATTGTAAGATAAGTGTGACAACCACCCTAAATAAAATTGTTTCGACAAACTGTCCTCGTAATCTAGGACTAATCACGTGTCACTCGCACAGATTAAACAGACTTGAGAGACAAAATTAGGTACCTTCCATAAGTAAAAAAAAATACGTGAAATTAGTTAACAAAATTCTAAAGTATCGTACCTGTGAGTCACAAATAAGACAGAACTAAAGCAAGAAACAGGACAAATATTGATCAATTTTTTCGACTTTTGATGGCCCCCTATAGAACCAGTATTTTTGCTATCAAAAATTGGTGTACCATAAATTAAATTTGCAACCAACGCTTAGCTAACTGAAACATTAGTTTTATCATCGTTAGCAAAAATAGCGGGACCTATACAGCCGATAGGCAAAGGGCAAAATAATCGTAAAAAACCCTAACAATTGCAGCAGTAAATTCAACCAAAATTATCTTAAAACGAATCAAAGCGTATATAACAAGACAGTATTTAATACTAGACATAACAAGACAGTATTTAATAATTAAGACAGACATAACAAATGCAGTATATAATACTCGTATAACAAGACAGTATTTAATAATTTTTACTAACCTTATAAACTAGTCACGGCCTTAGTAATTGCTAAACCTTATCCTCCAAATAAGAAATGTAATATAAACTAGTCAACGACATATTATTCACCAAGTCAAGCCTTACGAAATGCTATTTAAGAGTTCAAAACACTACGTAGTCATTAACGCACATAGATGTTTGAACTAAAGTAGATAAAAACGAAATTAGTATTTATACGCGAACATGAAGGACTCAGAAATAGTTTCTAAAGTAATTGAACAAAGAAACTAATTAACCAACCTGGAATTGGAAGGTGTAACAAATTGCAAGTTTTTGTAACAAATTGGAAGATGTTGCGACCTGTAATTACCAAAACTTAATCTTCAAATCAAAATACCGCGATAGAACACAAAAAAATAACAGATCATATAAGTAATATTATAATCAAATGTATGACCCCCCCCTCCCCCTAGTCGCGTGGCACTTTCGTGTGGCACCTTCGTGGTACCGACGTACGGTGCCGCGAGGTCAAAATACACAAATCAAACTAATTCTTTTCAGAATCATCAAACGCACAAACATATCCCTGCAAAATTTTAGGTAATATCATACCTCTGCCATGTGGCACAATCTCTGCCACAAAGGAAAAATGATGGGACGTAGTAGATGTTGACTATATAAAGAAAAGAAAAAAAAACAGACTAAAAGCAGCTATTCGCGCATTTGAGGCTCCAATGCTCCAATTCCTGTCTATTCACCCCTAGTAAAGGGACGCGGTGTGCCTTACAACAACCCAGTAGGGTTATGATTAAAATACTTTACTTTACAATATTATAAGACCGTCATTTAAGACAGTTTCTTGCACGTAATGTTTTGCTTTCACAAAAATTTAAAACAAACAAGTTTTAAAACAACGCGTTTCGATTTGATTCCAATATTTTTCAGTCGCATTTCCAACGACTTTATAGCAAAAGGATTACATCTTGTGGTAAATTATTACATCCAAATTAGGTTAAACTGGTTTCAACCCTCCAATGAGTCCACTACAAAACGTAAATATATTTTAATTTCATTTGGGAAACACAAGGTAACTAAATTTATATGCATTATGACAAACTAGAAAACTTTTAGGTAATATCGCGCTTGATAATAAGTACCTCTGCCACATGGCGATAACTCCGCCACGGGAGAAGAAGAATAAGTCGACATGTTAAACATTAATGTTTTTTTAAATCATTTGAAAGAGAAAATTTAATCCCAACTAACAAGCCTTTTTGTTCTACCAATTTTGCACAATTTTGAAATACCCTGAAAAAAAGGGGGAATTTAATCCTACATATTCTGAAAATGTTATTTGAAAAAACATGAATAAACAAATCTATTCGATTCAACTTAATCGATAGCTATCAGAATAAGAAGTTAAGCAAGAACCGCCTTCAATATAAAATAAATTAACTTTCTTTAATTAATCGATTACAAAATGTAAGAAAATAAATCAATAGGTATTTTCATCCATTTCATTCTGAATTTTGGCGGTGTGCTCCTTAACTTCCATAAACTGGGTCTCAATTAATTTGTCCAATTGTTTAGTTACTAGGATCTCATTTATTTTTTTGTTAATTTTTTCTTGGGAAGCCTTAACTTCACTAAGAGATTTAAGCGTGGTTTCTATTATATTCTCGATTTTCAGTCTTTCTGTTATCAATTGTGCCGAGGCGTCTAGAAGTTTCGATCGTATTTGAAATAGCTGGTCCATATTTGTTCTGTCTGTAACGAGGTGGTACTAGGTATCTTTTTTTTTGGAGGCGGGGTTGAACGATTCTTCTTCTGCTTCTATCTTCAGGTTTTTTTTTTATCAAGCCGGGATTCAGTTTATCTGGAAAAATTAACTATTAACTTCTTTCGACCTTTTATGGGTAGCTTTCGTTGAATACCTTATTCATATACCTTTGTTTTAAGGGTTTTTTTCAAGCTGCTCATTTCGTCTTAATAATACTTTATGAGTTTTTTGGGGTACTTGATCCCTAGACGTATTTTTATTTATCTGGTTTTTTACTTACTCTGCCAGACTTTGTGGTAACTCCCTGTTCGATTTCTGGCGTTTTATTCTTTTTTGACTTTCCCATAGAGATTAGGTCAAATTTTTTTTACTGTTTGAATAGGAATTTTTGACCTTTTATGTTAGCCTGTTTTGCATGTGCGGTAGCCGAAGTTGGTTTTCATTTTTGTGTGTCTTGGGGCTCATCGGGAGCTGATTCATCGTCGGATTCATTCGAACTAGTTCCTGAGTATTCATTATTAGGACTTTCTGGGGTGGTCCTTTGCGATTTAGGAGTATCACCTGCCCTCGCTTCATATATTTCGTCTCCTTTCGAGGTAGAGGGTTTTTTTTCCGTTTCCTCGTGCTGAAGTCCTATTTCGGGGGAGTTAAAAGATTCTTGGGAGCTCTGGGAGGAGTTAAATGCTTGTGGAGAGTATCTCCATTGTGTGAATGCTATATCCTCGGGGGGGTGGGGATTTTTTGTAACAAGGTCTGTTGCCAGGAGGCTGATTCCTTGGGCTTGACTTTGGATACCGTTATGTGGTGGTATGGTCCTAGATTTTCATCTTCAGGGTATTCTTGGGTCCAAGGCAAGGTACTTTGCCTTGTTTTTATCGGGTAATTGATCATGTCCATTGCTTCTCTCAAATTTTTTATATTTCCTTTATTTGTATCCCTGGGTGGAGTTTTCCTTATTTTTGCACCCGGGGTTTCCTAAGCTCTGTTTAATTCATCCTGTAACGATAAGGGTCTTTCTATTGGGGTTTCTGGGGAAACCATGTCATCAGGAAATCTTTTGGGAGGACATGGGGTCGAAATTCTATCGGGGAAAAATTGGGTTTTTGGGGACAGCGTATAGTCTAACTCTTCCGAGCTTTCCGATGACGAACTCTTTGTGCCTTTTGGTGTTCTTATTGATATAGGTATTAAGGGTTTTCTTTTAGGGATGACTAGATTTTTCATTGCTAAAAATTCTTCAAAGTTTTCCTCGTCGCTATGATTCTCGAAATAGTTTTGTTTGAAATTGAAAGGTTTTAACTCAGCTAGCCTTGACTTAGGGAATTCATTTTCCGCGTTTGATGAATCTGTAGATGAGGGTTTGGGTGCCCACCTGGCTGGGTACTTTGCCCTTTTTATACGGCTTACATGTGCCTTATATGTTCTTCCGTTGTCAGGGTTTATCATTTTAAAAGTAAAATCATTTTCGTATTTCTTGATTATTCTGTAAGGTCCCGAATATTTATTGGAAAGTTTTTTGCCTTCTATCTTTGCCTCATTTTTTAGATATGCACAATCCTCTACTTTAAAATGGATGTTCCCTTTGACTTTGGACTCGTTTTTCAACTCTTGGTTCATCTTACATTCTTCTAATTCTTGTCTAACTACCTTATAGGTTTTCCTCATCCTATTTATAAAATCTTCCTTATAGTCCTTGGTATTATTGTAATATTATCTGGATTCTATAATTTCCTGATAAGGTATTTTAAAATCGCGTCCGAATAAAAGAAAAAATGGACTTTCTTTAGTTGTTTCTGAATAGGCGGTATTGATTACATTGGTTAAGTAAGGTAGATGTTGATCCCAGTCGTTTCGGTTGTCTTTTGTATAAATAGTCAAGACGTTAGAAAATATTTTGTGCCTATTTTCAATTTTTCCATTAGCTTGGGGTTGGTACGGGGAGGTTACCAATTTTTCTATTTTAAGGAAACCTATTAAATTTTTTGTTACTTTAGAAACAAATTACTTCCATTATCGCTAATAACTTTGTTAGGGACACCAAAATTTAAAAATATGTTTGCTAACGCTTTACTTTTGGCATATGCGCCTTGATTTTTCAATGCTTTGGCGAAAGTGAAGCCGGTAAAGTGGTCTATAACTGAAAGAACGCAAGTATGACCTCTGTTGGAAACAGGAAATCCTCCGCTGGTCCCATATAAATCGAATGAAACGATATTGAAAGGAAACCTTGCTACTGGCACTCTTCCCATCGGGGGATTAGGATACGTTTGGGGATTTTTCCTTAAGTTACACGCTTCACATGTGTTTATAAAATCCTTAAGGTTTGTTAACGCCGACGGTACGTAAAAATATTGTTTTAACTTGTGAAAGGTTTTAGTTATTCCTAAGTGTCCACCTATATCAGAATGGAAATATTCAAAGGCAGGTATTATCAAGCTTTGGGGTAGTACTGGGACTATTAAAGTTTGATTTCTATTTGTTTCACCTGTTATTATTCTGCAAAGGATTTCATCGTCCAAATCATAATAAAAATTGTCTTTTCCCTTCTCAGGGTTTTGAACTTATCGGGGAGATTATCGGAATTCACAAAATAATTAATGAGAGTCAAACACATTTCATCCTTATCTTGGTTTCTTTTAATGTTAGCTATCAATAAAGGCCTATGATTGACTTCGTCTCCTTCTATTTGGACTTTAGATTTATTCTTCTTATGTTTTTGTTTACTGGAATTAATGGCATTCATTTATTTAGTTTCATTATCTGAGGAGTTATTCTCAGGATATTTACTTAGGTAATCACAGGGGGCATTTTGTTTACCGGTCAAATGTTCAAATTCGTAATCCAGATGTTGGATTTTCATTATCCATTTAGCTAAGATTCCAGTTGGATTTTTGAATGTGCTTAGGTACTGCAAGCTTTTATGGTCCAAACGTAGCTTAAATTTTCGGCCCACTAAATAATGTCTGAATTTGTCTAAATGGTAGATTATAGATAGTAGCTCCAATTGCGTAGCAGAATAACTTCTTTCGTCTTTCGATAGAGTTCTACTTGAATAGCATATTATTTTTTCTTTATACTGAGGGGGTTTTTGTAAAGGATCGGGGTAGTTTTCTACAGGGATGAATTGGGAGAGGATTGCACCGATGCCCATAGCTGAGGCGTCAGTGGTGACTACAAATTGTCCTTTTTCAAAGTCTGGTAGCGACAATACTGGTTCAGAAGTATATCTAATATCAGTTGTATTAGTAATATCAGTTGTATATCTGATTTCAGTGAACTTTATGAAAAGAAAGGGGTGATTTTGTAGAAACAAATCTTTAAGTTGGAATCCTGTTTAAATCCTCTACATGCTATCCTTCAGTCTAGTATCAGGTTATTTGATAATGCTATCGGAATCGAGTCAGACTTCAAATTTAAATTTATTTAGCTTTTGTATTTAGTTCTGAAAATTCTGAGTTTAGTGACTGCGATTCCCATAGCTTTACGATACAATTTTACACATTATATTATCAATTTTTGATACGTTTTTTAAAGTAATTTTGTAATCCCCCTCTCTCTTTCTCTCTCTCTCCCTTAGAGAGGCTAGATATCTTGGGTCTAAAAATAGTACTACTGTCTACGCTTAGTGTCTCCAAAAGGGGTAATTTTGTTGATAAACTTTTCAACGTTAGTAATCATTTTAGGTTTTTTCTTCTAAAATATGAATTAGAAGCTAAAATTACAAAAAACCACGGTACTTGTCTATTATATAAAACACACTCGAGAATTGAAATTTGGTGACTGCTTGAAATAAAACAAAATATGATGAAAATGCAATGCTTTAGTAACAAAACCTAACAAAACCTAACCTAACCAAAATACCAACTAAATATTAAACTAAAATAACAGCTATTATTTGGTTTCTCAACAAGCCGAAGGTTATTGTCTGGTATAGACAGCGTGAAAAACCGGGTAATCGCAACACAAGTTCTCGAGTGTGTTTTATATTTTGGACAAGTACCAAAACCATATATAATTGACTAGGGCGCATTCAAGATTGTTGTTTGGGGGGCTGAAATATTTTTTGGAGGAGGGGAGTTACAAAAAACTTTCAAATTGATTTTGTAAAAATTGTTGTTACATTTTTGCGAGTAAGCCAAAACATATTGGCCGAAGGAGGGGTAAAAACCTGGTAAATCTTCCCACTTGGATGCGGCCTCGATCATTAATAAAACTTTGCTTTTTAGTCAACAAACGTGACTTTGATGCAGCCCTGGCATAAAATGTCGCAATATCGTCTATGCTTGTCTCCTTAGGAAGTAAACAAGTTTTTACGATACAAAGCTGGATTTTGCCTTTTCAAAAATAATTTCAGATTGAAAAAAAAAATTCTGCCACTGAAATACGTGTGGTCAATCCCTCTTTACCACATTGCTTGGGATCAGTACTTCTAAATCTAGATATTAGGTTTCTGCTTCTGAAATATGAGTTTGACGCTAAAATAAAGAAAAACCACATACGATTTACAATGGTGCATCCAGGATTATTGTTAGGGGGGGGGGTGAGACTATTTTTCGGGGGGGGGGGAGGAGTTACACAAAAAATGAGTATATAAAATTTTTGTTACTTTTTTGCGAGTAGGACAAACATTTAATGGGGGCAGAGATTCAAACGCTGTAATTCCCCCCCCCCTTGGATACGGCCTTGGTCATTAATGAAATTCGGCTTTTTTGTTGACAAACGTGACTTAGATGCGGCCCAGGCATAACATGTTGCAATATCGTCTATGCTTGTCTCCTTATGAAGTAAACAAGTTTTTACGATACAAGGGGGATTTTTGCATTTTCGAAAATAATCTGAGATTAATAAAAAAATTTTCCCACTGAAACACATGCGGTTAATCCCTCTTTGACACATTGTTTGAGGTCTGTACTTCTAAATCTAGATATTTCTAAAAAGCAATGATCTGTTTCTGGCGTTCTGGTACGAATGTTACAACAAATACTTTTTTTTCAATAAGAAACCTATCACCCCCAAAAAAGCAAGGTAATTGTTTAGCCTTGGCCCCCTCATATGTAGACATGTTAAGAAAACAATTCTTACTTTAAAATATGTATAATGATCCTAGTTCTTATATTATCCAAGGGGAGAACCTTTATCATCAAGTCTTTCCTCTAAAAATCCTCAAAACTGAAAAAGTTTCCAAATATCACCACGTTTTGAATTCAATGCTTAAGTCTTTGGAAATTGCCGCTGTAGCTGTAAACTGCTACCAAATAAGTTGTTTTATAGATAGGGTTTAGCACGTGTTTAACACGTGTGTCAAAAAACGTGTTTAAAGAAAAAGTAGTGGTATATTGAGATTATAGAAATTGTGAATTTTGTTATAAATCATGCCATTAACAAAAAATTTTTTTATATTACCAAATTATTAAAAAATTTTATAAAAATTTTTTTATATTATATTATAAAAATTTTTATATTACCTAACCTAACCTAACCACTGCTATTAATATTTTGCATTTACGCCACTGCTATTCGCCCTTCGCCACTTCTATTCGCCTTTTGCCACTGCCATTAATATTTTGTATTTACGCCACTGCTATTCTCCCGTCACCACTGCTATTCGCCCTTCGCCACTGCTACTTAAAAATTAAAATAAAATAAAAAGAGCAGCATGAATACTATCTATAAAAGAACTTATTAGGTGGCAATTTAAAGCGGCAATTTAAAAAGACTTAAGCATTGAATTGAAAGAGTGGTGATTTTTGGAAACTTTTTCTCTTTTGAAGATTTTTAGAGGAAAGACTTGATGATAAAGGTTCTCCCCTTGGATAATATAAGAACTAGGATCATTATACATATTTTAAAGTAAGAATTGTTTTCTTAACATGTCTCCTTATGAGGGGGCCAAGGCTAAACAATTACCAAAAGCTAGGCAACAATATGGCACAAGCTTAACTGACGGGAAAAACAACCTAGTGGTTATTGACTTAAAAATAGCATTTCAAATTTCAATTACTTTTGTTCTGGTACGTATGTAAATAAAATATTTTATGTTACAAAAGGAAACGATTTTCGAATTGCGTAAAAATGTTTTCTTCGGCTAAAAACTAAAGAGAAGAAAAAAAAAACTCGAGAGAGAAAAAACGGGTTAGTACTTTTCTGTTATAGCAGCCCCACTCAAGAAGTAAAGTTAGGCAATTCCTAAAAAAAAAAAAAAAGGGATGAAAATATAATGCTTTAGAAACACATTTGGCTATATGTTTACACACTAGGGGGTGGGGTTAAGATATAGCGGGTCTGCATGCAAAATGTATTACCTGCAATTACTCTGCATATTATGAAATAAGAATTGTTTTCTAATTTCACATTATCCAAATAGTTTAGCCCCCCCTAATATGCAAATATATAGCCCAAATTACATAACTCTCATGTATTCTGTCACCCGCCATTTTTTTTTCATTGAGTATAAGCTAATTGTCTTTTAATACAGATACAAGAATAACCGGTTCTAGGTTTGTTCTTGAATTTTACACAGCGTAATTCTTGAGTGGGATCAAGCTTTATTTAAATTAAACCCATTTTTATCTTTTTCATTTTTGTAAATGAAAAGGCAGTGTGGTCTAAGAAATAATTTTCCTTCTTTAGAAAGAAATTTTTTGATTACCCCGGAGATGGCTAGCCTACTCGAGTCAACTATATCGCGCAAGCATCCGCGACGGGGAAAAACTGGCAATTTGATTTTAAAATAAGCATTTCATATTTACAGCTAAACAAGTAAAAAATACCAGGCACTAGATACTCCTGATCCTTCATTTCTTTCTTTTTTTCAATCTTACTTCAAAATATACCTTATCCAAAAGTCGTCGGCTCCTTATATCGTAGTCAAATCTCCGCTAAAATTTCGTACTTTGGCGAAATGTCAAGTCTAGATGTTAAACGAGAATGAATTTCATTGGTTGGCATGGGTTCGCCCTGCATCTTACTTTTGACCAATAAACTGTACCGGGTGAAACCTATAGAACATGATCAAAGTTGCAAATAGCGCCACCATAGCGGAAAAATATGAATGGGCCCGAATCCAAACGTAAACGTTAAGAAATAAACATTCTATTTGTTTCAAAATATAATTTTGTATTCAAAAAGGCTATGCCTATAACACACATTTCCCTCCATTCCAAAATTTAGGAAATTGTTTATTATTTGATTTTTACTATATTATTCATTGCATGGTATTCTGTCAATTGGTCTTCTAAAAGTTGTACAAAATAAAAGTAGGGGACAACTTCTTTTTTCTAACTGTATTCTGGTTACATTAGGCAGTAACTGTAATCTTTTTGTCAAGGGCTGTACTCTACAGCCTTTGACACAAGAGCAACCACTCCTTTATCTTTCCCACTCATGTTTTTGCCTCGGTTAGTTATAATACATTTCAAGTTTTTCCATTGAAGGTTCTTTGGATTAATGGCCATTTCAACTCCTTTAAAAATATCTGTACCAGTAGTTGTGTCATGAATACTATACATATTAAGAAGTTCTTCATGCACTTCATAGCTTTTATCTACTCCTCAAATATAAATCAACACCTGAGCAGTATCTGACACATCTGTTGACTCATCCAAGGCCAAAGAAAACCACTCAACATGTCCATTTTTGTTGAACAGTTGAGAGGATATATTTTCAGCAATGTTTTCCACCCTTCAAGCCACAGTGTTTGCTGACATGCTGACAGTTTTTAATAAATTTACCTTTTCATGGCACATTTCTTCAGCTACTGCAATTGTGTATTCTTTGATCATTTTTCCATTGCTGAATGGTTTTCCATGTTTTGCAATTTCAAGAGCCACACAAAAGCTGGCACGAGTTGCAGCCTCTTGTTCAGTTTTGAATTTTGTCAAAGAAAATTGCTGCAATTTCAATCCGCACTTTATAGCTTTGAATTTTTCTGTCTGCATACTTCCTGTATATTTTGATTAATTTTGAAAATGTTTTGTTTCATAATGACACTTAATGTTATATTCCTTGAGAACGCCTGTGCTTTCATTGTAAATCCAACATAGTGCCTTGTTACTGGACTCAATTATGAAGTACTGAATGTTCCACTGATCTTTGAATTTTCTGCATTCACTATCAATTTTTTGCTTCTTTTCCATGCTACTAAATCACACACAAAAGCAACAATTCAAATCAAAATACTGTTACAAAGGTGTCTTAAACTTAAACACGCACTTACACGTTTTAAGGAGGTGCTCACTATTTTATTTCACAACAGTGTCATAGGAACTGACTTGTGGCTGTGCCACTAGCCTTCTTATATATTCCAATTTCTGCCATCTAGAAGTGAGTTCCTGCTTGTGTCCACCAGATGGAGTGTCGCGTTACTTCCATGAGTGGTACTATAGGACTAATCTAGAAATTACAGATAATGACAGGAAAATAATAATATTTAGTGCTGCCGTTTTGCAGACTTTAATCCGATTTGCAGCCTTTTTTAAACATTGCGTAATTTTTTGGACTTCTTTTTCATCAGTGGACTATTTCACTTTTTACCACCAACAACAATGATAATATGATTTTGGCCCTTGGAACTTACTGGAGTAATCAGTGTGGCCCTAAGGCTGGAAACTTTGGCGACCCCTGCTCTAGGCAATAAGGCTAAAGGAAAACTGTACTAATAAAGTCATTACTTTATAATAATTAAGGGTAACTTAATATATAAAATAATTTTGGTGGCTCCACAGAAGGAAATTTGTTGATAAAATAAAAGCATTGGGTTTCTTATTTTTAACAATTTTCAAATTTGATGTTGACATTACTTATAAAGCACCCCAGAACCCCTGATGGTTCCAAATATAGCCAAAGGATATACAAAAAACTAAAAGAAAGCACGAATACAATGTAATCCTTAATTTATGCTATGCAGCATGTTCCTATTCCTTCCATTAACCTTGGCGTTTTAAAATTATTTCAAATAGGCTAACATTTTATCCACAATTTAATGTTACAACACTTCACAAAATTATTATCAACAAGAAAAATTTTATTAAGGCTACATATGGGGCAATCAGGAGGAGAGGGGTGCAGTGTCAGAGAAGAGAATATTGTATTTGGAAAGGGCATTGATACTGAAGTGATTTGTCCTTTAATTTTGTAGCTAAATTCCAATAGTTCACCAGTGAACCATGTCCAACTCAGTAAACATCTGTCAAACTCAGTTCTAAAGATAAATCCTTTAGAAAGAGATCTAGGAGTACAAAATGATGAACAACTGAAACTCCATGACCACTAAAAACGTTCAATTATTTGAGCAAATTCAAGTCATGATTTTCTCAAATGGACCATAACTTGCTACTCATCTACAATCTTTCTATGGTTATAATCAGGCTTATTGTATTTCGGGCCATGTCTTACCTCCTATTTTTTTGAAAAGAATACTAGCCTAATCAAAGGAGTTCAGAGGTATGTCATGAAGTGTATATCTGGCCTACAAGATCTTCTAAACAACAAGAGAACTGAATGCTTGCAGCTGCCAACTTTTGTTTCTAAATGCCACCTTGGAGACATTATGCTGGTCAGAAAGTATAATGTGCAACTAATTAATCCCCTTTACCAAACACATAAGGCAACACCATATAAGAGGCTACTTGCAAAAGCTGTCCAAATGTCCTGATAATGTTCAAGAGTGGCAATATTTCTTCTCTGAACATGTTGTCAACAGCTGGAATAGCCTCAAAACTGACTCAGTGACTTTCCCCTCAATTGTTTTTCAAGTCTAGACTTATTGAGTCTTATAATATTTTAAACTTGTCAATGAATTTAATAATGATTTGACCCTTGTGAAAAGTGTTGCCTCTGTCTTATCAATCACGAGTGGTCAAATATCTGAATCGTTATTCCAATCCTGTCCTCTAATATGTCAATAGCACAAACAACAATGTCAAGGGTACATATGGAATTAAGGCTAAACAGAATTTAATAAATGAGAAGAATACAGTTATTGATTTAGATAAAAGGAAAACATAATAATTAAATAATAATGCCATGACAAAATATCACTATTTAATAACTTACTGCAGTACCGAAATACCCTAGGCAAATACAGCTGCACAATATTTTACTGTATCACAATCTATTCAAAATTTCCCTCTCTACTCACAACCAAAAAGTTCCAATTTCCTTTAAATCCTTTTGTATTAGATTTTTCCAGTTTATAGGACTTTCATTGTGGTTCATAAACCCTCTTGCATTATTTGCAAGTGGCTAACCTTCAGAAGTCAAGCTCATAGCCTCCCACAAATTAAACAGGCAGCAGTAATCTCTTCATCATAACATCCTATCAAAAAACCTTTATAGTCAGCTTATCATCTTTTTGTTACTTTGCTCCTTATAAAAGCAAAGTAGAATTTCACCAGACAAATGTACAGCACTGGGTTTCAGGATGTACTTGTATCTAGTTAGCTTTTTGTAACTGGGAGATTCAATTAATTGTTCTTCAATTCTGAATGTGCCTACGTATGCCTCTGTATAATTATGGTCTTTATATTAAAGGCTCCAACATGTGAACATGCATTTTGTAATAGCTGCATTACTGAGTGGCTAAAGACAAACAAGACTTGTCCTATAGAAAGAACACATTTAACTATTAAAGCTCTGAAGCCTGCTCCAAGGATCCTGAGAAACTTGCTTTCAAGGTATTTATTTATATCAATATGTTATGAACATTTATGTTCACAATCCGATACTAACTATATTCAATAAATCAATAGAATGGGACATCAACCCCTTTAACAAGTTCTGAAACAACATAACACTCAGGCTTTTCTAGCTAAAACTGCTTTCTACTTGACGGCATTACAGAAATCAGCTGCTAAAACTGCTTTCTACTTGAGGGCATTACAGAAATCAGCTTTTTGACAATGTTGAATTTCTTATCAGAGTTTATGCTTTTAGCACTGACTTTTCTATGCATTAAGGGGGGATTCAATCTGAATTTTTGTTTCAAGTAAAGTCACAGTCTATATTGGGATTGTCAGTCTATCTTAATTTTCACTTATTTTGTTTCTTTTTCAGAGCAACCTTCCAACTATATCATGTAGGGTCACAGGGAAAGTTCTGAGTTCCTTTTCAATTTTCCATTCTCTGAAATTTTTGCATGCCATTTCTAGGCAAGTTATGATTAATTTAGAGATAGCCACAACTGACTTAAATTCCTGTATATGTCATAAATGCCTTCCTGGAATGCATTTTACTTACAATATTTCCTTGGTTCGTCAGCAATCATCTGTTTCTGTCCTTTAATCAAATAGCAAAGTGTCACTGACAAAAAAATCTTAAGTCTCATTGTTCACAAGGAGTTTGTGAGCCGTGATGAGTACATAGCTGTCATTTGGCACTATTTATGGTGATACCTCTACATAGAACACTTATTCTGTGGAACTTTAAATAAATAGATTTAACTTCATTAACTTTAATTAAAAATGCAGTCTTGTCATTGGTCCTTCAAATATACTTATTTGGGCTAGTGTAGTTTTGGAGCCTTTGATTGGTCTGTCAGATACCCTTTTTGGGCTAGTGACTGTTTTGGAGCCTTTTGATTGGTCCATCAGATACATTTTTTTGGATTTGGAAGTCATGTGAAACTGTAGATAACCTGTAAGATTGAACTGCCAATCTTCGAAAAGATAGTTGATACAACAGTATATCAATATATACTTCATATATACCAATCAATTCAGCACAAAAAGTTACATAACAAGCTACCCGTAACTCAAAATCGAGAGAGGGTGCAGATACACTGTTTTGGGATGAGACAGCCAAGGTGATACAGGAGCAAATTGTTTAAGTCTGTTTATATATGCTCATTCATTCCATTGTCCTTGTTTGATATGTAGTGGATGTTTAAATGCTTGAGCATTTCAATATTATCAAACATATATATATATATATATAGATAATTAATATATGATCTGACATTTAGATGATAATTGAATGTGCCCAAGCTGTAATTGTGAAATTGTGGCATTCTTTCTTTAAATGGAATAAAAAACAACTACAGAATGTTTTCTTAGAAGCAGAAAAGCCCTTAAGTAGCTTTCAAAATATAAGACCAATTTGTAGTCTCTCACCATCCTTGACCATTCATGATGCTGATAACTCTTAGAATACGCATTAAATTATCAACAAGAGACTGCAGTTTGTTCTTTACATGCTTTAATTTACAGACGGCCGTAAAAAAGCAAAACAGTTCAATATTGCAAGTCCTTTTTTGGCTGTTAACCTAAAACATAAGTGAAGTTTTTATTCCTGGATCAAATTTAGTGATTTTTTTTTTCATATGGCAGTTTTCTTCAAACTTTTAATTGTAGTTTTTGCCTACTAAGGGGCTTTGGAGGGTAGGTGTACAAGAGGGGGTATTGTTGACCTCCAGACTAGATTTTTTCAATAATATTTTTATGGTGGTACCCTTGTTGCACTTCCTAGCCTTTCAAATCCAAAAATGGAACCAAAGAGTTCATTTTTATTGATGTATGGCACTTTATAATGATATTATCCAGAAGAACTTACAAAAAAGCACGCAGATATGATCAGTGACCTTAAGTGATCCATTCAAAATCTCCCTATGAGATTGTGGTAGCAAGTATGCAAAACCCAGAGTGTGGGTTTTTGACAATGGGGATTCCAATAGTGTTCATATGATTTCGATCAGCCATCAGTTTGAAAGGATTCGAGCTCTTTTAAGAATTTTGGAAATATTGTTTCTGCAATGAATTTTACTATTTGAGTTTTACTAACATGCATAATACTTTGCATTCCTTTATTACTTATAAAAAAAAAATCACATTTGACAATTATTATCAAGAATGACTTACAAAAAACACGCAGATATGATCAGTGGCTTTCAGTGAGCCATTCAAAATATCCCTATGAGATTGTGGTAGTGTGCTTGCCCTGGCGGAAAGAAAAGAAGAAAAAACAAACCCATAACTGCCAATAAATTAGAAGAATTTTCTGTCTTTTCATGATTCAGGCCCAAACTTAGAGTTAGGGTTTTTGACATTGTGGATTCCAATAGTGTTCTTTTGATTTCGATCTGCTACCAGTTTGAAGGGATTGGAGCTCTTAAGAATTTCTGAAAATTTATTTCTGCAATGAACTTATACTATATGAGTGAACATGTATAATACTTTGCATTCTTTTATCACTTAAACTCCAAAAAATTCATTTGACAGTTATTTTAAAAATGTGGTTTTATAACTTTTGGCTACTCTGGAGTGTAATTTGCTTCTTAAAGATTGCAGCTTTTGCTACAACCATGATCTAGTAAATATATAGGACATGCCAAGTCAGAACTTTAAGGGAAGATTTTACAATTATCATAACAGTCATGGATGGGTCTCAGAGTTAGAAAATGTTATTACTGCTCTAAGCTAGTTAAACTTGGTTATCCTGTGTAGTATTATTTATGTTATCAACAGATATTTCTTTTTACGTAGATTAACCTTGACATGTAGCAATCAGACGCATGGATGTCCTGCCAATTTGACATTGGAAACATTTGAGGCCCATCTTCTAGAATGTAATTTTGACCCTAAAAGAGTTGTTACTTGCCGATTGGGATGTGGGCTTGCTATCCTCTTTGGTGAATTAGTAAATCATAACTGTGTACAAAGTTTGAAGATTGAAATAGAGTTCAAATTGGCAATAGTTCAAATAGAAAATGAAGAAAAAATTAAAAAAATGAAAGAAGAGAATGAAGAAAAAATGTCAAAGATGCAGTCAGAATTGGACTTCCTTAAAGCAGAAATTGATGCATTAAAAAAAGGAAACCCAGAGAAGCAGTCAACAATTTCAGGTTCACAACTGTTACCAACAGCTGGACAAAGTCATGCAGTAAATCAGGTGATTATTTATTGTTCAGTGGTTTAAATTCATAGAAATTAAAAGGGGAAGCAAAATGTGATTTCTCAAAATCTAGGGGGGAGCATTATTTTTGTTCTTTGTTTTCTGAAAATATTAAAAAAAAACTTTTTGAATGGTAATACTAAAAAATTATTTATCGAAATCTTAAAGGGGTGAAAATGTTCCCTTATTCCCCAAAATGGAGTCCACTGTTACAATTTGCCACTGGATACTTAATTGTTTTTTATAGTTGCAACGAAACTGAAAACCTTTTGAAGAGTAATCTGTTTTCCATACTTATTATAAGAAATTGCAACCACAAAATAAATGCATAGGTGGAACAAATTCGTTTACTATTGCTGGCTAAAAGCAACAAATTATAAAATGGGAAATGGCTAATTTGGGAGAAGAGCTAACATTTGTCCAAATAAGAAAGTATAGATTATGTTTTTTTTTCTATTATGTTTAGCCTGCACATAATGATAGGTATTTGCATTTCTTTTCCGACCACCCTCCTTGTATAGAAAGAGGAGTAGTTGCATCTTTAGTTGATCGTGTTATAAGAATTTGTTCAAAGCCTCATATAATCCCAGAAGACATTTTATTTAGAAATGGATATCCCATCAAGTTACTGGAATCCATCACAGAAAAAAGACAAAGAAAAAGCAGAAAAGGATTCATCATCTCCAGAACCTCCAACGGATATCATCCCTTTAGTGGGTGATAAAAAAAAGTCTTTACTGTTTTGCCCTTTTTTCCCAAATTAGGTGACAAGCTGCAAAGAATTCAAAATAAACATAATTTAAATGTCACCTTCAAAAATTCTAATAAAATTCAGAACTATTTTAACAGCAGCAAAGATAAAACGAGCCCTATTTTGGGCAGTGGTGTTTATAGGGTTCCTTGTTCTAGCGGCTGTTTCTATGCTGAAAGAACCCACCAACAATTGAGGAAGAGATTGTTGGAACACAGGTCCTCAATCGAAAAAGCTATGGAGCTACGCCAAAGGCCTGAGACTTTTGATTCTGCCTTGGCTCAACATGTGTATGACAACCCGCACCATTTCGTTTTATTTGATAACACCTCCATTATTGCCCCTGTTAAAGGTCTCGTCCAAGTTTTCAGGGAGGCAGTTGAGATAAAAAAAAAAGTACATTCACCAAAAGGTAGCTCTCAATAGAGATACTGGAGAAACCTATTTAAGCCCCATTTATAATGGACTAAATAATTCTGATCGTTTTTACTTAAATATTAAAAAAAAAATCACATTTTGCAACCTAACCTAATCTGTGACGATGTCTTACCTGGAAAGCGTTTAGGTTTTAAAAATGCTCTGTATAAATAAAAAAATTGAATTCCCATTCATTACTGTATTTTTTCATTCAGTTACCCTTTCACCGTTACATGGAAAGGGTCTTCAAATTTTAGTTGTGCTTTGTTTTAAGGTTTAAACTTTTTTATAGTATCCTTGGATTTTATTAGTAATTTTTATTTTATTATTTTGCACTGAGGACGGTCAAGCGGAGGTCTTGACCGAAATATTTACATTTTAGTCCACATTTTTCACTGGTTTGTATAATCCTCGGTTTCTCTTTTTTACAATTTTTTCGTTTTATCATAATTGGCCAGTGTGGTCTCAGAAATTATTTAAGGCAAAAATCGATAACTACAAAAAAGGGAAAATTATTTTATAGATTGTCCTTCCGTATAAATATATCTTATTGAATCAAGATCTTCTCTGTTGCTTCCGGTGTGCTTTTGTTCAGTATTGCAGCAAATATAATATGCTTATAACATGTATAAGTATAACAAACATAGCTAATATTGAATTTAACATGGAACATGTACAACATACTAGGGGAAAGTGGAGAGTCGTAACATTTTGGTGGGGTAGATACAAGGCCTTCACCTAAGCTGACTTGCCTGATCGCTACCATTGACGTACTGCTGGCTCAAGTTTTACTCCCAAACTTGTTCAACAGAACTTTAAAAAATTTTTGGGCGCAGTTAGGCTACGTTTAATTCTGATCTAATAAGTTTGGGAACCAGCAAAGCCGTTTTCTTGGTTAGCTTAGATTTAAAGGAGCAATAAAAAAAAAAAGGTACTTTTTTTGGAAAAGTAAAATAATAGTTTTTGCCCAATCACTGTACTATTATTAAGTATTTACTAAGGTTATTGAATCATTAAAGTACCAAGGACACCAAAATGAAAACAAATTTAGCCCTCTTAATCAATTTTAGGTCTATACATACCTGAAAATCCGGGTTTCCTACGAGTTTTTGTTTAGCTGCTATTACCATTTTTAGTTTGAATAAATTCGCAAAACAGTTTTGTCAATAATAAAACAACGATAAACTTCGGAGCTGAATAATATTAGCGAAAACTATTTCCTACGAATCCGACACTGTTTTTCATTTGTGAAAATTTAAATTTACAAAATCTGTTGATTGTTACATATATAAATTAGTGAAAATACATTTTGTGAAAAAATATGACCTCAAGTTCAGAAAGTGACTATTCTGATGTGTCAGAAAATATTTTGATGATGACCAAGTGCTAGATGGTATGCAAGATACCATTTCAGGATACTTGTTCCAGCTAGACCCCGACGCCGTGCCGGCGGATCGACCACACGCCGCCGACGAGAGGCCTGGCGCCACCGATGTGTCTTAACGCCGCCGGCGCACCGCAAGCACGCCGCCACCGACAGAGGCGGTGGCGGCGTTCGGTAGATTTCAAATTAATTTTGCGGCAATTTTTTATTGCGTCAACCGCAAAGTCGGGGCTTTTCTTTCTCGTGTGGTTTAGTGTTTCGATTTTCCTGATGAGCAATCAAGCAGGGCCTGCACTATCCCCGAATTCTCGGATATTTCCCCGAAAATCTATGCGTTACCCCGAAAAAAAAATTGGTTCCTCTAATTCCCCAAAATCACGCAATCACGGTGCCACCCCTAATGATTTATCACCAGTGACTTTCCCTGACAAATATTACTTGGCATGCCATAAGTCTTCTCGACTCTCTTGTTCATTAATTTTCGTCTCTTTTGTTACTTTGCATAAATAATAGACAGATGCAATTACAAATATTGCAATATACACAGTTCTTCATATGTTGACAAAAAACAGGATCGTCTTTATGAAATAAGTTCAAATCATTTCGAATGCAGTTTCCCAATCGCTATTTCTTACATCGTTTGTAGTGAAGAATTTTATTTTCAAGTTGAATCCCCCAAAAAAACCTTCTATTGTGACAAATTTAGCTATAGACTAAGCTATGTACAAGGTTTGGGAATTAAGATTGAAATGGAACTTACCTAAAAAATATGATTCAAAAATAAATTGTAAATTATTGCCTATAGGAGGGGGGATAGGGGGCTATCATTTTTAAATGATGATACCTAATTTTTTTATTGAAAGCGGGAATGAGAAAAGGTTAATTATTTTTTTAATTTAAAATGGCCACAAAAGAAAATGATATCAAATTCACTAGGAAACCATTAAATTATTTTGATAGACCCAAGGCCCCCCATTAGGACTTGTTCATTGTCTTGGGTATTTTGCGATTTCTCATAGGCTACTGGCCTAATTTGGCTTTTGTGTGTGCTCCCTTTTAATTGTATTCTTTGAATCTTATTGAATGCCACGGCAAATCTATGACTCAGTTTTCCAATAATTTGAGGTATATCTGAGTAATTTCGACATTTTTGTTGTTGTCTTTGTACCCCCTTACTCATACCCTCAATTTTTTTCAAGGAACACTAAGCTTTTTAACGTTATTTTGCGTCTTTGTTTGAACCATATAGTGGCCTAGTTAATTGTTAAGTAACTTATTTTTCTAATGAAAGCTGAGATAGTATCCTATCAATGTGGTATCCAGAGGGGGGGGGGAGGGAAGTATTACATTTAAATGATAATATCTCGAAATTTTTTTTATTGAAAGCAGGGATCCCCAAAATTCTTTTTTTTTCTAATTTAAAGCAGAGACGGTATTTCATCAAGGTGGTATCCAGAGAGGGGGGGAGTAGTGAGCTATAATATTTAAATCATAATACCTCGATTTTTTTTAAAGAAGGGGTACCAATAAGTTAAATAATTTTGTTATTTAAAGCACAGATGGTATCCTATCAAGATAGTATCCATGAGGGGGGGGCATAGGGAGCTATTATGTTTAAGTGATAGTACCTTGATAGTACCTGTTTTTAATACAAGATATCTTTTTAAGAATCCAAAAGAGCAAAAAAACAATCAATATCAAACTCACCCATTTCAACTGTTTTAAATGTGATAGGCAAAGGGCACTATAAGAATAACAATCTTCTAAGTTCAAGGCTATATTAAAAGTTTTATGATTAGAATAATTTAATATTTATATGGTCTGACCTAAAAAACAAGACACAGGTATAGTCAGAACTCCATTGCAAATCCATATCTAGCTCACTATATCACGACTCTCCCCTCCCTCCCTCCATAATGGTGAAAAATATACCCTGAATTATAAATCAACACCATATTTTGTGCATAGCCTAGACTGCAGTTTTCAACAAAATTTAGCATTTCAGCACAATTCAAAATAATGAGTATTTTTCATGCTCTTTTATAATTAAATAATCACTTTACAGGGACTATTAATTTTGAGCCCTGAAGGGGCTAGAAGGCTCAGAACAGCCCATAGAAACCTAGTAACCCTATGCTCAAAAACTTGCTTCTTTAAATAACTGGCTAAGGAGAAAAATAGGTCATATGTAGCTGACTAATGATTGAAGCTGACTTAGGCTATATATTTCCATATTAGGGGGGAGTAAAGCAGAGGCTCGTGGTATCAACTTCAAAGTCTAATAACCATAATAATTTATTTATTATGAAGTAACTAAGTAAGAGTCTTTTATTCAGGTTCATCACTAAACAAAATATAACCCAGTTGTGCTGATGATTTGTATCTGGTAATTATGTCAGCGATTCCAATCCTCAAAATGTAAATGGGGCAAAAATAACCAGTTAGCCATGATAAAATAAAAAGTAGCAAAATAGAAATAAGAAGGTATTTTTCAAAGTCTAACTGAGGCAACTGCTTCCCCTCACATAATTGGCACCCCAAAATTATGTGGCTTAATGCTGAATTAGAATAAACAGTGTACAATGGCAAGTACAGACAATACAATAATATATTGTATATGATTCATAATACAATAGTATATATCACATAATAACGATGACAGATAATGGTCTAATGGTATTGCTTTATTTAATCAACATTTTTCATTCAGAGAAGCCATGACTCTCTAATTTTGTTCTTAATATAATTCCTGTTTTGTTCCACTAAATTTTTTTTTGGTGCTGTTCTAATATTTAGGCAACATGCAAGAATGCAACTAGAGAAAAGCCAAGAACAGATAACATTACCCAGTAATTTCCTATCTTATGCTCTATAAACAAGGGGTTTCTCACTCCAGGAACTATATTCAAGCTTTAGTTTTTTGGGGTTTAGGAGGAAAAAAAGTACCTAGGTTAATTTAGGTTATGTATTCATTATATGCTATGCTATACCCCCACCCTCCTAATGTGCAAATATACAGCCAAAATTTGTGTCTAAACTATTATATTTTTATCCTATTTTGTTTTATTTCACTAGCATTAACCAAACTTCACTTCTCGCATGTTCCCCAGATATTAGAACAGTACCTTTTTTTCCTGCATTGCTTTAGTGTAACACCGTGACATCCTTTTCACAAATAAATACCCATGATTTTTTGAAGGCCTATAGGATATATGTTCTGAAAATTCAATCGATTATTATTATTGTTGCTGGTTTGCCTGTGAGTCCAGGCACTTTGATGTTCATATGTTAGTCCTAAGACTCAGCTGCCCTTGCCTGAGACTATAGGCAGGCAGAACGTATGTCACTTGTTCACCTGCAAATCCAGGGTACGTGTTGGGTCAACCAATTATAAATGAATTTTGTTTTAGTGTAACTGTCTGACTTATAAACTTGGTTGCCTGTCTAAGACTTTAGGCAGGTAGACCCTATGCCACTTGTTTGCACACAAGGCAAGGCAACTTTTCAGTGAACCAATTTTCAATTAACTCTGTTTTAGTGTAACTGTCTTGGCTTACAGATTGGGTTTTCTGACTGAGGACTGCAAGTCCTGGTGACTTAGTGGTCGTGTTAATCATAAAACTTGGTCAAAATACCTTAGATTCTAGGCGGACAGGCCTACTTGGAAAGTCTACTTGAATTACAATAGAGATGACTAAGATTTTTGGGCTGACTCACAACAGATAATCTCTATGGAACTTGCTGATGAAGAAGCATCCTAAGCCTAATTTTCCTGTCAACATAAATTCTCAGGTAGGTTGACTAAGTCTTTGGATTGATATGTGACCACCAAGTTGCCTGAACTGCAATTGAAACTATGAAAAGCCATCTGTATGACTTTGTTGTTTTCTCTATGTATCAGTGGGATAATGTAATTTCTTTTGTGTGAAATTTTAGTGGATCATATATTAAATAAGAAAACCAAAAAGCTTTCTGTATAACTTTATTCTTGTTTCTCTATAACAATTTCATGTTTAAAAAGTCATACAGAAGACTTTATATCATTCTCAATGTTTAAATGAAACACAATATTGCCTATTGTTTTGATTTTATAGTGCTTTGTATATAAAAGTAAATGAAAATATTTGTTGCTTAGAGTATAAAGAAACAATGACTTTGTCTAGTCAAACTGTGCTCACCCAAGTAATATGTGTTTCAAATATAAAAAAAGCATATAAGGTATATGCTACTATTATATAGTAACTATGAGGTAGATTTATATCACAACTTTCAAGCAAATTGCACAACCTACTAGGTGTCTTACCTTAGCCTACATAAGGTAGGCTATCAGTGGAAGTCATTAGGTCTGTAAAACTACCAATAGGGTAGCCTATATATTGATGATTCCTTTTAGAATCCTTAATATTTAACTTTACACTGCTTCATGGTTAAAAGATCCTGGAATGCCAAAAATCCTAGTAACATAAAGACTAGAGAAGCATTCCTTAAAAGTATTTTTCAAAGAAAAGAGCTCTGCTGAACTAGGTTCCGATTTCTGTTTTACCAGAACATACAAGAAAACAACACTTTCTGAGGCTAAATGCTGAGTTTTTTATTTTTTGGTCATTTTCTACTGTTCTTCTGCTTTTTTAACAACCCACATTCTTTATTTTTGAAATTGGCCACGAACTTTCGTATTGGAATACATTATGTAAATAGGCGATCTATCTCCTTAAATTAAATAAAAAAAAACAAGTTTTTCTAACTGAAAGTGAGGAACGACGTTAAAACTTAAAACGAACAAAAATTATTGTTCATATGAAAGGGGATGTCCCCTCCTCTATGCCTCTATCTTTCCGCTAAAGTTTTTTTATTGTTTAACAAAAATAAGAGTTGTGAGTAAGTAAAACTTCAGCGTAAAGAGCGAGGCGTTGAGGAGGGGACAGCCCCCTTCATATACGGAATAATTTCTGTTCGTTTTAAGTTTTAACGTCGTTCCTTACTTTCAGTTAAAAAACTTGTTTTTTTTTATTTAATTTGTGAATGTTTTTGAATTAATGCAGGTTTTGATTTTGGCTCACCGTACATGAATAATTAAAACAAAATTTGCATATTATATTTGGTTAAATGGCTTTCTCGAAACTTGTTTAATTTTATTTACGAACGTTTTTATTAGTAATAAATATACGTAACTTAGAATTAACTTACGTAACGAACTTCTATATTCATAAATATTTTAACACGTATATTAGGGGGTTCGCCCCCTAGTCAATACCCTGCTCTTTAAACTATAGTTCGAATTTTTTTTCCAGTTCTTTAAAAATGACCTCTTAATCACAATCAGTTGATCAGTTGAAAAACTTCTTTTTTTTTATTTAATTCCTGATCTTTTTCTTTAATAATGCTGGGAAATCCGGCGCCCCCTTCGTAGCAATGTCCCTTCCCCCATGAAAACTTCCTTCATGGAAAAATCCTTCCATATAGCCCCTGACCCTCTCCTTCCCCCACCTACCAGAAAAAATCTCCTCTGAAAAAGTCTGTATAATTCCCAATAACCAATACTATATGTTAACATTGAGTAAAGTTCATAACTTTCAGCCCTCCCCCTGGGGACTTCGGGGGATCAAGTCATCCTAAAAGACATTTTTATCATATTTTCGACCATGCTGAACAAAATGGCTATCTCAAAATTTTGATCGGGTGACTTTGGGAAAAAAATGAGCGTGGGAGGGGGCCTAGTTGCCCTCGATTTTTTTTGGTCACTTAAAAAGGGCAATAGAAATTTTAATTTACATTCCAATGAGCCCTCCCACTATATTCTAGAAAGACTGGGTCGATACTATCACCCCTGGGGAAAAAACAAAACAAAAAACAAACAAACAAACAAATAAACACGCACCCGTGATCTTTCTTCTGGCAAAAAATGGAAAATTCCACATTTTTGTAGATAGGAGCTTGAAACCTCTACATTAGGGTTCTCTGATACACGGAATATGATGGTATGATTTTCATTAAGGTTCTATAATTTTTAGTGGGTATTTCCCCCTTTTTTCAAAAATCAGCCAAATTTTCTCAGGCACGTAACTTTTGATGGGTAAGATTAAACTTGATGAAACTTATATATTTAAAATCAGAATTGAAATCTGATTCTTTTGATGTATCTATTGGTATCAAAATCCCGTTTTCTAGAGTTTCGGTTACCATTGAGCCGGGTCGCTCCTTACTTACAGTTCGTTACCACGAACTGTTTGAAAATGAATTATCGGTTTTTCACACTAATTTAAGACGTATATGGCTGTGTAAGTTTGCACTTGACCAATTTAATGATTTAGTTTTCATTTTAGGTGTCCTTGGTACTTTAAGTATTAAGTATTTACTAAGGTTATCATTTACAGAACAAAATTTTGAACTAAGAGAATGGCTCCAGATAGCTACAATCTGTCATTCAATAAAGGTTAAACACAAAAAAAATGGAGCAAAAAAAGATTAAAAGGTCAATGATCATACCTTTATTTATAGTAATTTCTGTTGGATCCAATTCTTATTTTTCTCTTAATCTTATGTTTCATATATTTTTCAAAATTTATAAAGTTGTATGTGTATCCATTTTATATTCTTTTCGCTTGAAGTTTAATTTTTATTTATAGCCATTTCAATTCCTTTTAGTTTTCACTTATTGCATGGCTTCATGTCTGCTAGTTATAGGGTTTAAAATGGCCTTAATTTTCTCTGGAGAACTTTTTTGGAAAATGTGTTTTGGAAATAAAATCCTCTACGGTTTTTAATTGCTTTTATTGTTCAATTGTAAGAACATTTTTTTAGGTTTTTGAGGTCTTCATCTTTTGGAAAAAATGAATATTCTGCCATAATGTCTGATCACCTTTAGTTTTGTCCAATAAATTACAAGGTTATTATTGCCATTTGGGATATGAAGGCATAAAATTGACATGGATGTTGAACAGAGTCAAAACATACTGTCATTATTCAGGAGGATTTGAATCACAAAATTCTATTGACTGAAGTAATTCTGACGCGTCTTTTAGATGCCCTTGAACATACGTGAATTTTGATCGACCTATTATAATTCTTGTTAAAAAGATTGTTTTAATTTCTCTTTTCTAGCAGTTTTTTTCTATAATATTTGCATGCCCCATTAATTTTAAAAACTTTTTTTTTACAAAGAGATGAATATGCATAGCCAGAATTGTGTTCAATTATTATTTATTTGTTACTATTATTGATTTTATTTTATTTATATATTGTCATTTATTTTATAGTATTAATATATATATATATATATATATATATATATATATATATATATATATATATATATATATATATATATATATATATATATATATATATATATATATATATATATATATATATATATATATATATATATATATATATATATATATATATATATATATATATATATATATATATATATATATATATATATATATATATATATATATATATATATATATATATATATATATATATATATATATATATATATATATATATATATATATATATATATATATATATATATATATATATATATATATATATATATATATATATATATATATATATATATATATATATATATATATATATATATATATATATATATATATATATATAATATATATATATATATATATAAATAAATAAACTTGTGACCACTCGTGAACGAATATTACTGAATAAGCAGCTAATGAATATTTTTATGTTTCCAGGGATGGTTAACATGTTTCCAGGGATTTACAGATAGCGGATGGTTAACAAAATTTATGAATGTTCATAATTTTCAAAATGGTGTATTTTATAATGGTTTTGTTCCATTCACACCTACCCATAGGATATTAGAGGTAATTTTATTCCTTGAATATGTCAGCCATTTTTCCAAATTCTCAACCATTTCTTCCTCAGAAACTTGCAAAACTCACACATATGCATTGCAATTAATGCCAATAAACACAATTTTGAAGATTATAATCCCAAAGATTGCTCTAAAGAGCAAATTTGAATTTTTCATTTGTACTGAAGTGTAGATATTAGCTTGAATTAAGATGCTTAAATGAGAGCATATTTTTTTGGTCAATAAGATATTGTCATAACAAAAAAGTTAAGAGAATTATAGGTGGATCCCTTCAATATGTCATTCTGAGTTGTTGTGAATTAATTTAACGTACTAGCAATAATTATGACTGAATTACCAGCCGCATAAAAATATGAGAATTTGAAATTGAACAAAAAGTTAAAGGTATTAAAAAATTGACAACTATATTAATATTATAATAATATATATATATATATATATATATATATATATATATATATATATATATATATATATATATATATATATATATATATATATATATATATATATATATATATATATATATATATATATATATATATATATATATATATATATATATATATATATATATATATATATATATATATATATATATATATATATATATATATATATATATATATATATATATATATATATATATATATATATATATATATATATATATATATATATATATATATATATATATATATATATATATATATTAGTCTCTGACCAATTCTTCAATAATCAGAGGTTGACCAAAGAATAAATTGCGGAAGGTCAACATCCTCCACAATTTGTGGATGGTGTTTTTACTATGTCTCTGCTCCTTGCTGTTTATAATTTAAGCCCCATGTTTATCATTGTATATATTCTGTTGTTCTTTAATTATTTCTAAGTCCCATGTTTAATCATTTAATATATTTTTAAAATAAATGTTTGTTTAATAATTTAAGCCAAATGTTTATTATTGTATATATTCCGCTATTCTTTAATTATTCTTGTTATTGATAACATCTGCTTTGAATTTTAATTGTGTCTTTTATGGTACCAAGGACAGTAGAAATTTAAAAAAATGATTGGGCCAAGTAGCTCAAGGAGGCGTAACTTTGCTTTGAACTGTTTTATTTTAATTCACTTGAAGCTGCAAAAAAAAATATTAACCCCAAACGGAGAGCAGAGCTTGTAAAGTTGGATAAATTAAATAGAATTCAATAAATGAAACATCACAACTCTTAATTGTTAGGGAATCGAGTGACTGTTTTTATGAAAACTCATAATTGATTTGAGTCAATTGAGTCACCTCAAAAAACTCAATTTGAGTTTTTATGAACGTAAATCCTTATTGAATTTAAATGATTAGTTCTACCTATTTGTTCTCACGGCATAATATGGTAGACTGACAAAATTGTAGCACTCTCCTAAAATCTTGGCCATTTTCAATACCTTGAAAGGAAAATTGTTGAAAATTGTAGTTTTCAGGTGTGAATATACCAAAGGAATATATCAACATTGATTTTCACTTTGAACGACCTTTTTATATATGTGGTTTTATAACAAACTCTGCGACAAAAGCATTCATTGTAAATAGCAGGATTTGTTGGATTTTTTGTTACTTAATTTTAATGAATTATGTAACAAAACAATCAAAAGCACAAACAATTCCTGGGGAAAAATTGAAAAAGAAGTTTACATTAATCTAAAGTTAGAAAACAATCATCAGCGAAAATCACATATATATCGGTATCAAAACGTGAATATCGAAAAAATATTTTTAAAATGTTCAAATGTCAATTAACTGTAAAAATGTGTACAACTTAGGCATTTTACTCTTGAGTAAAAAATCTGAAACCTAAGATTAATAATTTTATCATGGTTGGAACTATAGCTGCCACCTAGTAAAAAGCGAACCACGGCCTATTGTAACAAAAAGTTTAAAATGTATTTTTTCTTAAAACTGCCTGTTGGGAAAAAATTGCCATTTTTCGCTGATCCAGGAATGGTAAGAATTTTTTCGAATAACTTTAATAGTAAAATATTATTTTGAAAACAAATTTACTGGGATTTGAAAAAGTGAATCCCACAAAAATGGCGTTGGATCTATATGGAAAGTAGACCCTTGGAATATTCATTGTTACACTAGAAGAAAAGCCAGCCGCGTGTCAAGTAGGCTACCAGGGACCGAGTAACGTTCGGTTTCCTTGTACTGTATTTATTCTTTTTGTTTTTTTATGCTGTATTTTTTTGTCTTTGAGTGGACCCATCCCAAATAGTCAGGGGTGTAATTCGCTAGGGCAGGAGGGGGGGGGAGGGCCCCTCCCAGACCTAAGTATAAGTTGGTTAGACTGAGGTTTTTGCAAATAGCAGGATTTGCTTCAAACGAGTTTCATTCCATTAAATATTGTTCTAAGAATCACAACGGATTTTTCTTGTTCCAGTTAGCCAGAATGTCGTTATCCGAGAAAGGATGTCCCTTGGAGATTGTTAAGACTCTGCTTGAAAACTCAAATGAAAGTCGATGGCCTCCTGGCCTACGTTCCGAAGAAGCTCGAAGTGCTAACCGGGATCGATTAAAGGACTATCGCCATAGGTACGGATTTCAGACGTGGACTTCGGAGTTCGGATGCATCAATATGTATATTACAATGGCATCAGACAACGCTCATATGGCCCAAGACATTTTTGTTATTAATCCTTGATTTTTAGTCTGGACCAATAAAACATGAATAAAAACTTTGAGCAAAGGTTTTTGCGTTTCCTATTAGTGTCAATAAATATTTATGATTATTTTTATTTTCTATAAGAATACATTTTTCACTGATATAATTATATATGAATAGATATCAATAATTTTTTATTTATTTATTATTATTATTATTCAATTATAGTATTTTGGTTTACAATGCCCAAATATTAATTTTTTTTTGTTTAGCATTACAAAGCCCAAAGCAATGATTCAACAATATGCCGTTTTCATTTAAAATTTTGTCCGTTATATTAAAGTTATCACTGCGAGGATTGACCTTTAATACCAGAAATATGTTTTCCGTGTAATTTATGCTCAGCTATTATACTCTCCAACTTATCGAACATATGTAATAATGAACACATGCAACATTCGTCTTGTTGCTAATGTTTTTCATAGGTAAAGAGGGTTTTCATTCCGCAACCCTCTTTACAAGCTCGTATCCATTTTATTAAATTACTTAAAAAAAAATTCTGAAAAATAAGTTTTTAAATGAAAAGTAAAGGCCATTTTAAACTTAAGCTCAGCAGATACAAATACCTGTTAAAATTCAAACTCAAAACGACCAGAAATTACTATTAAAGAATAAATGAAACCCAAAACGAACTGAAATTAAAAAATCAATCATAGCAAAAATATACAACAAGTAATAATAGAAATGAATAAATAGATCTTTAAGCGAGTAATGCTTAGATTGAATATGAAAATCAAGCTTAAAACGAAAAAAAATATTTTGCTATTGAAGTATAAATGAAACTTAAAACGAACAGAAATTGAATAAACAATCAATGTGAGCAAACATACAATAGATATTAATGTAAATGAATAAATAAATCTTAAATCGAGTGAAACTTAAATTGAATATGCAAATCAAGCTTGAATCGAATTAAAAATAACTACAAACAAGAGTTTGGGTATCGCCTCACTGCAGAAGCCTAAAACATACCGCCTCATTGGCGCTTTACTGAAAACGAATTATATTACAAATGTTTTTTTTGTACTTAATATTGAAAATAAATATTAAAATTCCAGTAAAATTTTGAACTGATGAGCTTTCAGCAATTAATATCATTATACATAAAATATTCAGTTTAATTAATTAGTTATTTCCAAGATTGTTCAAGACAAATATAGTTTCACTACAAACAAAATTTGGATACTGCCCCCTTCTTTAACTGTAAAAGCCTTCTGCGTCATTGGCGCTTCACTGAAAACGAATTACTCGTATATTACAAATTTATTCTTTTCCAGTTCTTACAGTATTGAAAATGAAAATAAAAATTACAGTGAAAACAAAATTTTGAACTGATGGATCTTTCAACAATTAATATCATTATATATCTAATATTCAATTTGATTTTGTTTATACTATCCAAGATTGTTCAAGACATATAGTTTTCAGTAAAGCGCCAATGACGCAGTAGGTTTTAGGCTTTTGCAGTGAGGCGATACCTAAACTCTTGTTTGTAGTTATTTTTATTCGATTCAAGCTTGATTTGCATATTCAATTTAAGTTTCACTCGTTTTAAGATTTATTTATTCATTTACATTAATATCTATTGTATGTTTGATTGCATTGATTGTTTATTTAATTTCTGTTCGTCTTAAGTTTCATTTACACTTCAATAGCAAAATATTTTTTCTCGTCTTAAGCTTGATTTCCATATTCAATCTAAGCATTACTCGCTTTAATATCTATTTTTTCATTTATATTATTACCTATATGTTTTTCCTATGATTGTTTATTTAATTTCTGTTCGTTTTGGGTTTCATTTATTCTTCAATAGTAATTATTGGTCGTTTTGAGTTTGAATTTTAACAGGTATTTGTATCTGCTGAGCTTAAGTTTAAAATAGCCTATAATTTTCTTTGAAAAACTTCTTTTTCAGAAAGTTTTTTTTAATTAATTTTTGTTTATTTTTGATTGCAAAAAGGTTCAAGTGTTTAAAAATTCCTTATTTCAAAATCAAACTTTTTTTTAAGAAATCAAATGTTTATCAAAGAATCAAAACTGGTATAAAAGTAACAATATCCAAGTAAAACATGGGTTTGTGTCAACCTCGGACTTTTGTTATATGATATTTGAACTATTTTTAACGAAATGGCTATCTCAAAATTTTTATCGTATGGGTTGGGGAAAAAGGGCGTAGGGGGGGGGGGGCTAATTAAAATTCGGTCTCTTTTGACTCTTTAAAAGTGAACTAGAAATTTCTATTTTCAATCAAATCAGCCCTCTCTGAAGTTTATACGAACGTCCCTTCTATAAGAACCATATATATCCCCAGAGTATAACTTACAACGCCTGGGCCCTGGGGGTTTGTGTCGAGCCCGTAGTTTTAATATCTGATGGTTGAATTATTTTTAACAAAATTGTAACCTCAAGTTTTTATCGGATGGGTTTATCCATCCGATAAACCCAAAGGTGTGGAGTGCGGGAGGGGCTAGTTGCCCTCTGCTCTTTTTGTACTCTGAGAAAATGAACTACAATTTTTTATTTCCATTGCTCCGGAAATTAAACTTTTTCGGAAAGTTTTTTTTAATTAATTTTTGTTCGTCTTTGATTGCAAAAAATTTCAAGTTTTTAAAAATTCCTTATTTCAAAATCAAACTTAAAAAAGAATCAAATATTCATCAAAGTATCACAACTGGTATCAAAGTGAAAAAATGGGTTTGTGTCAAGCTCGGAGTTTTATTATCTGATGTTTGAACTTTTTTTTTAACAAAATTTTTATCAGATGGGTTTCGGGAAAAAGATGTGGGGGGACTAATTAAGCTTTAGTCTCTTTTGACTATTTAAAATTTATCTAGAACTTTCTATTTGCAGTCTAATGAATCTACTCTTAAGTTTATGCGAGTGTACCTTCAATAAGAAATATATATATCCTCAGGGTGTAACTTACAGAGCCTATCTCTAGGCCCTGGGGGGTTGTGTCGACCCTGGAGATTTAATATCTGATGGTTAAACTATTTTTTAAAAAATGGTCACCTCAAATTTTTATCGGATGGGTTTATCCATCCGATAAACCCGAAGGCGGGAGGGGCTAGTTGTGAACGGTCGTTGCCTAGACATTGAATTGTGGCTAGACACGTGTCTAGACATGGGATTCTAGCTAAACACGCTCGTGAACGCCGCTTAAGGACAATAAATAGATACCAATAAATAAATCCAATAATAATACAAGAATGTATGAGCCCTTTCCTTACATCTATGTTGAATAATTTATTAGAAAAATGCTGACTGCTGACAAACAAGTTATGTCTTAATTTCTTTGAGACAGGTATCATTTCTGAGTTTGAAAGGAAGATACCTAGGCCTATGGAATTGCTAAAGGAATGCTCACTTGTTTTTTCCAGAAACATCTCAGATTTCGTATTAAGTTTGATCTTGATTTATAACGTTATGTTTTGCTTTAGGTTTCTTCCTCCTTCAAGAGGAAAGGCTCTGGATCCTTTCCTGAACATTCACTTTACCTAACCCAACTACTTTCCAAGACTGTCCACCAAAGTGTTCTACCACTTTACAGAGGCAAGATGTTAGAGATATAAGTTTTCAAAATTCAAAGAGTTGTTTACTAACTTTGATAACAAAATAATAAAGAGGGTTTTGTCTATTCTTTGTGATCACAGTTTTCTTTAATAGAGCAGTTAAATAATATCAGTTCTATTTTTTCGGTTTCATCTGGTAAATTGTTATCATCAAGTAAAGAAGGTTATGTCCTGGTTCAAAAGGTCTAGTAACTATGCCTGGTACTTTTGCATTATATGGGCCTCTCTAAAGAAGTCATATAAGAGATGCTAGATGCTACAGTCAAACGGGTGTTGAAAAACCCGTTTTTACAAGACGATTCAAGACGCCGCTGAGAGAAATACTTTGTCTAGCATGGTTTTAAGATATTTAAAGTGCTGTTTTTTTTAGTTTAGATGGGGAAAAGGGGGTAAAATTTAGAATTGTGACCCCTTAAAGGAGACATGTTAAGAAAACAATTCTTACTTTAAAATATGTATAATGATCCTAGTCAACATATTATCCAAGGGGAGAACCTTTATCATCCAGTCTTTCCTCTTTTTTCCTTCTTTTTCTAACTTAAAAGAAAAAAACTACAATTTTTTCCACGCTCTCAACACAATGCGTAAATCTTTTGAAATTGCTGCTATAAATTGTTCTTATACATAGCGTTGATCCTGGTTATTGTTAACTCCGTTTTTTTTAATGATAGATAAAGCAGTGGCGAAAATAAAAAATATTGCTATAAATATACATATACATACAGAGTATATACCCCCACCCCCCTATTGTGCAAATATACAACCAAAATTGCATTCTGATTCTAAATATAACCTTCATTTGCATCACAAATAAGCTTTACCCCCACCCCACTGATGTCCAAATATATACCCTGATTTATATATTTAGGGTTTGGGGTACAGTTCATTTGCTTATTTATAGGATCAGAATGCAATTTTTGGTATACTTTTGCACATTAGGGGGGGGGGAGGTGGGGGTAAATACTCTGTATGTATATTTATAACAATATTTTGTATTTTTGCCACTGCTTTATCTGTCATTTAAAAAAAAACGGAATTAACAATGACCGGGATGAACGCTATCTATAAGAACAATTTATAGCACTATAGCAGCAATTTCAAAAAATTTACGCATTCAGGTTGCCACCGGTGACACTTTAGTGTCACTTTTTTTAAATGGCAATTTTTGGGACACCTGACACTATTAGGACACTTTTTAGCAAAAGTGGCACTTTTTTTGCTAAGTAGCACTATTTAAAAAAAAAATTTCAGACAAAAAACCGGAAGGAAAACTGTCAATGTAGATATGCATTAATATCCTTTTTCTGTCAGTTAAGATTCTTATCTTAAATTCGCGCGCGGCAATTATTGGATGCAAGAATCTTTCTGTGCGGTGAAAAACGTAAATGTGTTTGTCTCTATCTGTGTGTGAGAAATTTTTATATTCCTATTCTTATCACTGGATAAGCGAAGATCACCCAGTGATCTTCGGTACGAAATACTTGGCAATGAAGAGGACAGAGACAGACATTTAACTTGACATTATTGTGGTGGAGAAGCCTTCAGTTGTTTTCAGTTGTTTAGTTCAACTATTTTGTGTTGTTGCAATAATTTTTAGGCTCATAGACGATAAGTCAGTCAAGCAGTTTGCAATTCTTAAGTGGGTCCCAATTCAATTTTTATGTTTTATTAGTTGAGGGTTGACTACAATTCAAAGAAGAAAAGAGCAAGAACAGCTAAGAGTGTATTTTTGCACCACTATGTTAATAGCTGGTACTATTTTAACCAGTCACTGGGCCAGTGACTGCTTAACTTTACGCGTCCTTTCATCGATTTCCGGGACTGGAGCTCTTGAAACTCAGTGACTGAAAAGCTCACTGGTGACTTCACCCAACGACTAAGCAGCGCAAAAACATCCACTGAGCTCACTGGTGTCTCACAAGAATATATAGTGACCTCTTCAGTGACTGGGCAAGTGACGCAAAAATGCGCTCCAACATTTCCGTTCATATTTTTTCTTTGAACTCTTGGCAATGGACAAATGAATATTCATACATAACCATCATACTAAAAACAAAATTGATACAAAAACTTCCATTATCTTAAATCCTATTCAATCATTAGCAAAATCAAAATCTAATTTCACTTTTTATCTTACTTAAATTTATGTTACATCATTACATAAATTGAATTTGGACGCGCTTCCTCATTTTAGTTATTTCATTCCCACTTATTTTTGATTGTAAATGTGCTTTCACGCTGATACTCTAAATGCTCGGTTTTTATTCTAAAGGTGCTTTCATATTGATACTTAAAATGCTAGTTCACTGTTCCTATGCCCTAGTCCCTGGAGACATCGTAAAGAAAAATTTACTGGGAGTGGCAAGAGTTCTCGTGAAACTCATTCTATTCAGGTTGTAATAAACAGATTAGATGATATAGCTGTTTTATTGTTTTTCCACTAGTTTTTGCCAAATAAATTATTTGAAAGAGTTAGTGTCTGAATCACTATTAGTTGTGTTTATCATAGGGTCATCAATAGTGCGATCTATGTTCGTGGCATTCTCTTCAGCATTTTCGGAGAAAAGAAAAGTTTCAAGCACCTGAATGCACTGTAATAATCAAGATAGTCTATTTTATGGAAAAACTGGATGAAAAACTCTCAATGTAGACGAGTATTGTTTCTTTCTTTTTCGAAGTATTGCTATCCCTTTTTTTCCACATTCTCAAAAAAAAAAATGAAGGTTTTTCCTCTTTTATTTTTCCGTTCCTTTTTCACGCTATGAACAAAGCCTTCTCAGAAAAAAAGAGAAAAAAGTACTCTGTGGGACGAGTTCTCATTTTATACAGTAAGCACCATTTGTATTTTAACGGGTTTTTAGAAGAGGGGCTGGAAAGTTGACAAGACTGGAAGTGCTGCACAAAGCCGGAAATCAGCACCGACTAAGTAAAATCAAAATTTCTTGTTTATAGTTGATAGATGGCAATAAATTCGATATTTCATGTTGGAGAATTTAAAGATGCGGGAAACCACGTGGGGGTGATCCCAAGCGGATTGGCTAATTTAAAAAGCTTGTTGATATGAGCGCGAGCGACGCGAAGCGTCGCGAGCGGCAAATTTTTAGAAAATAAAACTTTATTCAAAATTGACACTATTTCGCCACCCAAAGTGGCACCAAAAACACGGGCTGAGTGGCAACACTGCACGCATTGCATTGAGAGTCTGTTAAAAGTAGTAGGCTAATTTTTTTTCTTTTAAGTTGGAAGAAGAAGGAAAAAAGAGGAAAGACTTGATAATAAATGTTCTCCCCTTGGATAATATGTTAACTAGCATCATTATATATATTTTAAAGTAAGAATTTTTTTATTAACATGTCTCCTTATCAGGGGCCACAACTAAATTTTTACTGAAAAAGGTACCTAGGTCAGGTCAGGTTACATATTTAATATATGCAATGCTTTGCCCCCCCCCCTAATGTGCAAATATATAGCCCAAATTTGTTTCTAAGCTATTATATAGGCCCTAGTCATCCTATTTCATTTCATTAGCATTAACCAAACTTGACTTTTTAGAAAAGCCCATAGGCTATAATGTGAAAGTACCCTATGCCTCTAGGGATGCACTGTCCCCCCCCCCCATGGATCCCAACCTCTGTCCTTAATGCCCTTAGACTTTTTGGATACACCCAGATTCAAATATTTCCCTTTTTCCCAATGATTAAAATAATTGGCAGATTGCATAATTTACTATCTCTACCTTTGGGCTCTGGGGGGCATGGTAGCCTATTCCTGGAAGCACAGCAATTTGATCTTTTGACAATTAAACAAAATAACAACTTCTGAATTTTGGTCAGCATTGAGCAAAGGGGGAACCTAAAAAGGGTAAGGAAGGGGGCTGGCTGTATTCAATCCTTCTGCATATCCTGAAAGTTTCAACTTAATACCCTAAGTCATTTCATAGATATTGCTGATATTCTCTTTTCACAAAGAGTAGACATTGTGTGTTTTGAGTGGTATCTGTCCCAGCATTTCTTTAAGGTTTCCCTTTAATGGTCTTGTTTCCAATAAAAATTCTTACATGTTAACAACAAGAAACTTGCATAAGTTACAGCTCTTGCCACCAGGACTGGAGGGGGGGGGGGGGTAAACCTTGGAAGCATAGTTTTTGGTCAATATCTACAAAATCATTTTATTGAGTTAGGACAAAAGTGAATACACCATTCGCTGCCTTTTTTATGCTGATTACATATATAACACCATATTCTCATAGAAATGAGTTTCAGCCCCCCCCCCCTAAATATGCCAAGTCAGGGGTAGGTTCGGTTGGGTATAGTCGATAGCGGGGGGGGGCTGAAATTCATTTCCGATAGAAATATTTATTATATTTGTAATCAGCATAAAAAAAAGGTATCAAATGGTGTATTCAGTTTATTCCTAACTCAATAATATGATTTTGTAGATATTGACCTAGTTTTTTACTTTTGGACTATTTTAAGCAAACTTACACCATAGGCAGAGCTGTCAACAGTGGAGGCAGAGCTGTTTGACTTTAGGTAATTATGAATAAAATGGCTGTCTCAAAATTTTGATTTGATGCATTGGTTTTTGGACCATTTGAACAAAATTGTTGTCTCAAAATTTTGATTGGATGCATTTTGGGGAAAACACAGGGCTGATTGCCCTTGAATCACTTTAGATTCTGAAAAAGGGCACTAGGCCTTCTGATGTCCTATCAAATGAGCCCCCTCCAAAGTTTATACAGCCAACTTTCATGTGAAGTGCTCCAGGGAAAAAGTTCATATATTGTAGCCTTATGACTCTTTACTGTAGACAACACTACAGCATTGCCTCTGATAAATCATCTATGTAAAGAATGGGCAAGATGTGGAATTTTTAATCCTCTACCTAGCCCTGTATGTTGCTTGGCGTCCCTCAAGATACAATTATTAGACATTTGGACTGTTTTAAACAAAATAATTGTTTAAAAATTTTAATCAGTTTTGGGGATATGTCATCTAAATAAGGTAAATGGGGGAGATTGACTATTGTGAACAAAATGGCTTTTCAATATATCTATCAGTGTTGAGAGGGATATCTAATAAGGACAAGAGGGCAGGTTGCCCTGAAAGTGTCAATTTTATCCTTCAGCCTATCCTTAGATGGTGCTCATATGCGCTTTTGACAACCTTCCTGAATATAGTGTGTTTTGATTTTGTTTGACATCCCACTCCACATTTCCTGTACATTTCCCCTTATAGCTCTACAACATTTGCAGTAAATGGGGGATGAATATGGTGCCCTATGATCACTTTGGAACAATCCCTTTAACATGCCCTGAAAGTTTCAACATAATACCTTGTCCTTCATATATTGGTGGCATACCATTTTAATAACAAGCTAGCACATAGTTGTGTTGTTGTTTTGTTCAATATCCCCCTAAAAGAATCCCAAAAGTCATTGTAAGTAAAAGTAGTTGCAGTCGTTTTTGTAAAAAACATTATGCCTTACCGGTTTTAATTTTATGGCTATACGTGTTCCAAGATATTACTTGTATGCCTGTTTGATAACCTATAGGCACATAGCTTCTCCTAATTTTGTATAATATTTAGTATTTCCATGTATAATTTAATGTATAGATATTCAATTATAATTGTCAGACTTTTTGACTTTTTTGAACAAAATAGCTTTTCAATATATCTTTCAGGGTTGAGAAGGGTATCTAATATGGGCAATGGGGCTGGTTGCCCCAAAAGTGTTAACTTTATTCTTCAGCCTATCCTTAGATACTGCTCATATGTCCTTCTGACAACCTTCCTGAATATAGTATGGTTTGATTTGACATCCTTCTCCACATTTCCTGCAAAATTCCCCTCATTGCTATAGAACATTTTGAGACCCAAAATTAAACATTCCATCTTTCCCAATAATTGACCTTATATATCAATATATCTTTCAGTGTTGAGAAGGGTATCTAATATGGACAAGGGGACTGGTTGCCCCAAAAGTGTTAACATTATCCTTCAGCCTATCCTTAGATATTGCTCATTTGTCCTTCTGACAACCTTCCTGAACATAGTATGGTTTTGATTAGACATTCCCCTCCACATTTCCTGCAAATTTCCTCTCATTGCTGTACAACATTTTGAGACCCAAAATCAAACATTCCAGTTTACCCAATAATGAACCTTTTATATAAATAATGGGCAATGTGTATAACTTACTAACCTTGTCCCAGGAGTTTGGTGTGTCTTGACCATTTTCAGTTTGTTGAAATTTCTTTTCACCATTATAATTACCAATGTTGGTAATTATATTGCAATCCACTGGTAAACTGACCTGAGAGTTAGGAATACCAGTTCAACTTCATAAATCTTGTGGACTAGCTCATCAAAGATGGTGTGATCAATGATTTCATAATTTTCAACCTTGGTACTGGCCAATAGCTCTAGCTTGAGTTCTGCAAGATCTAGGTCTTTCCCCAAAAACATCTTTGTGGCTCCAAAAAGACATACATATGTCTTGTCCATTTTGCCTAATAGACTTTGGTACACTGGTTCCTTTTAATTTAATTTCTGGTTGTTTTTCAAATAATGTCAGAAAATCAACTTCCTCTTCCACAAAAGTTCCTCTTGGAAAGTTTCTCCCGTTTAAAATCCTCTCCCAGGAAATTACCCCTGGAAAATTCAATCCTTGCTGCAAATTCCTACCACAAAGTTTATTGTGAACGATTTCACCTGATACCTGTTAATTCTATTTTTGATCATTTCTCAAGCAAGGCCAAAAACCCCTCTATGTGAAAATTTTTCCTACAAATGCTCCAACCCCCAATGGAAGGTTCCCCCACAAAAATATTATCTAAAAAAATACTACCATACCTTTCCCCAACCCCTAACTGCTCATTTTTAAGCAATTACTTGTTTCATTTAACCCATAAAGAAGACACACAGTTCCCCTGTAAGATTTCATAGATTTTTTGGACTATAGAGTGTTGCTGAAGGCATGTTCCACAGTGAGATTCTCTGTGGAGTGTTGCTGAATGCATTTCCCACAGTGAGATGAGTTATGGATCAAATTTAGTGCATTAGTCTTCCCAGTTCAGCCAATATGTGCTCTTAGACACCCTGTTGAATACCAGACATATTGCTTGCATGTTCAGAGCTTTGAAACAAAAGCACTTCCCAGCTTATGCCTTCCTTTAAGATTTCTAGATTTTTTTGGCACTAATGTATGGCTAATTTGATTCTTTTTGTTGCTTATGTGGCAAACAACGTGCTCAGCTGCTAAATTCCATGGAGGCTTGCTTTTTTTTGTGAAAAGCAGCATACCTTTCATTACTTTATTCCTTTGCACTTGAGATCAATCATCCAAATTGTGTAATTTGGGAATTTTAAAGCTGGCATGTAGTTCCCTTGGATGGGTTTTGCTCTCTTCACCACTGTCAGCTCTTAATCTACTGACCACCTAACCTGATATAAAACGTGACTGTGACCCTAATGCCTTGCAAGTAACTGGTACTAAGGTAAAGGCACTGATGAATTGACAGTTTTTGTAAAAAAAACAGTTTTTCTACTCCAGAAGTACTAATTTAAAGACTTTTGGTTTGAAAAGGGTTCAGTATGTAGGGAACACATCTAGGAATCTAATTGTTTGATGAGAAGTTTGAAGTTTTATCTAAAAAGGGTACAAATTCAACCCAATAAAAAAGTTACCTGTTTTTGATGCAAGTCGGAACCCAATTCAACACGTGTCAAAATACTCGGGGAGTATGTGTCAGCGGAACCTGGTGTATTTGACGCATGTCAAAATATTTGGGGAATATCTATGGGTGGAACCCGGTGTATTTGACATGTATATTCTTGTTTCTTTGTTTTTCTTCAACTTCATTCAATGTATAAAAGTATAAAACACTATTCAAAAAGTAGAAGTAATAAAACTAAAAAAACTGTAAAAAAATTTTTTTTGAAGTATGTAGTATTTAATATAACAAAATTGCTTAATCATAAGGAGTGTGATATTGTGATTTAGATCACTTAAATCTTCTTTTTTCCAAGTGTTGCATATATACCACAGGAATAGCATCTCTGAATGCTATCTGGAATGGCCTAAATCCTGTCAGTTTTAATGGCCCAGCAAATATTTGTTCATTGTTAACAGTGTAAATGTCATCAACATTTGGCCATTTCAAAGTGTGATCTGCAATTCTAATCTACTTGAAAATTTTAGTTTGGACTGTCCTTTGTCAGGAAAGTCCAGAAACCTAATGACAAAATAGGGCATCTTGATTTTTTTGTTGCTAAAGATAACAGCATAGTATTTGTCAAGCTGCAGTTCAAGTTCCAACCCAAATTTGATAGTTTTTTATTAGTTTCATTGATAAGTGCCAAGGAAAGGGAAAAATGACTTCCATGTAAATCTCTGCATTTTTTGACAGTAGTGGATACCCATAAATTTGACAGTTATATTTTTTTGTCTGTGGACCCTGAAATTTTGACACCAATTATTTCTCATTTGTTTTACATGTTCAGTGAAGTTTTGACAAAGTCACCTATTTTTCAATAGGGCCTGGTGCTGTCAGTTGAAAATTTCGACAAGGTTACAAAAAGATTTGCAAAAGAAATAAATCAATTTATAGAGGCCATTATCTGCGTTTGAATTTGACTAAAGGAACATTTTTAATTCACCTGGTATTCCACTACGTTAAACAAGAATTTTTGACACTTGGAACCTAGTTTTGACAATGTAATATTTGTTGCCATTTTAATTTAATTTTACCAAGAAAAAGCTAATGTGACTAGAATTCAGATAAAATCAGATGTATCTTTATGCATTGGTGCTATTCCCAACTCTTTTTTTTGGAATAAATAAGCAAGTAACAGCAGTTTGAACATCGCATACCTGAAAAATTGTCGGTAGCTCCTTTTTTGTTGAAAACAGGAGACTGACTGAATTAAATATTCTTTTCTTATCTGGGTGTACTAGATATTGTGTCAACGTTTCCTTTTGTTGATATACAAAAACGGCTTCAAGAGATGGCACTCCAAGTCAGGACTAAGCAGAGCTATTCCGTTTTGAAGGAAAATTTCGACAGGGGTTCCAAAATTGCACTGTTGAATTATTGGTACCTTTACCCTAGTTTTTACCAAGTGAGGTCTCTGCCAATTCTTTCCAGTCAGTAAAACTGGTGCATTTATCAGCTGAGATTAGAATATTGGAAGATGTCTTGTCAGTATTTTCTGGTTATTCTTTTAACCAAATAAAAAATGGTGGTGTTATGCATAAAATTAGGGCAGCCATTGATAAAACCACTGCATTTACCAACCATGATGGGAATTTTGGTAGATCTCATTTTGTTATTTTTGTGTTCTTTATTTAACCAAATAAAAATAGTGGTGCTGTCTGTAAAATCAAGGCACCAGTTGGTAAAACTGCTTCATTTACCAACTGAGATCAAAATTATGGTACACTTCATGTCAGTATTTGCACATTCCTTTTTTAAACAAATGAAAAAATTTTGCACCATCCATAAAGGTTCAACCCAAGTTGGTAAAGCCACTAAATTTACCAACCTAAATTGAGACTTTGTTAGATGTCATATTGGTATTTTCATGTTCTTTAACCAAGTGAAAAACTGATGCCATCCGGAAAATCACTGCACAAAATTATTTCACCAAATAGAAAATTGTGGGACCATCTGCAAAATTATGGTAGGAGTCTGTAAAACTGAATTGTTTACCAACCAAGTTCCAACAGAGTTATGTAGATGACATGTCAGTATTTTCGTGGTCTTTATTTGAAAAAACTATGCTTTATTTTGTTCAACTATGCTGAACAAAATGGCTATCTAAAAATTTTGATTGGACGATTTCTGGAAAAAAGGGGTGTGGGATCCTAGGTGCACTCTAATTTTTTGGTCACTTAAAAAGGGCACTAGAGCTTTTAATTTCAGTTCGAATGAGCCCTCTCTTGACGTTCTAGGACTACTGGATTGATTCGAATGCCCCTGGAAAAAACAACAAAATAATAAATAAACATGCATCCGTTATCTGGCAAAAAAAAATTCCCAATTTTTTCTGATAGGAACTTCAAGCCTCTACAGTAGGGCTCTCTGATACGCGGAATCTGACGATTAGATTTTCATTAAGATTCTTTTACTTTTAAGGGGTGTTTCCCCCGTTTTTTGAAAATCAGGCAAATTTTGTCAGGCTTGTAGTCTTTCATGGGTAAAACCAAACTTAATGAGACTTATATATTTGGAATCAACACAATAAGCCGATTCTTTTGATACATCTATTGGTATCAAAATTCTGTTTTTTAGAGTTTTGATTATTATTGAGCCACTTTGCTCCTTACTTACAGTTCGTTACCACAAACAAATTGAAACTTTTTGACAAAACTTACAATAATTCGCCAGTATCCTCGTAATATTGTTTCTTTTTTTTAAACACTATACTCTTCATTCTCTTTATATTTTACGCAGTCTCTCTTTTGTATATATATACAAAATGTCTAGATCAGTAGTTTCCAGTCTATTTTGAGCTATGCCCCACCCAGGCATTTCTAAATTCCTGATGTCCCCCTCGTGATATTCAAATATTTTTATTTAAAGTTTTACGTGTATTCACCTGAAGAAAGCTGAAAGGATCATTAACTTGATATCTTTTTTAAGTTGTCCTCTAAGCATATATTATACAAATGAAAATACTATCTGAATACAACATCTTTAATCCAATGCATAACCTCATTGCAATACTATCATGAATTTCTTTGCTCTTTAAATGCATTTGAATGTGATGACATTCACATGTTTTTTTTTTTAATTAAGTCTCTAAAGTATAGACAGCCAAACAATGCATATCCTACTCATGACTCACAAAAATATTGCCATGATAAAAATATTGCCTGCGGCCCAGGTTGTAAATTACGGGTCTAGAAGCTAAGATGATCATTTGGCCTTTACTCATCCAGTGAACAACCATACAACAAATTTTTGGCAATGTACATGTTCTATGACTAACTGGCTTGTTTTGTTGTGAGTGTTTTATTTTAATTTTACTCTATTTTTTGTAGAAGCTGAAGACACATCCTCAAATGATGACACAAATATTTTTGTAAGTGTAGATCCTATGTTATTAATGGAAAATGAAGTAGATTTCATTGATGTTTCTCCTGGCATTTCTGCAGATTCTCAACATAATGCTGACTATCTTAAACTGGAGTCTAACATTGATGGTGACATAGGTATGCTTCTGATGTCCTGATCTTATTCTTTGTTTTAACATGTCCAAAATGAGAAGGTGTCTCCTAAACTCCCTTTGAAATTGTGGTGGGGCGTAAATATAGGCGTATATTGTATCTGAGTACACTGGTTGCATTTGAAAAAAAAAACAACAACAACAAAAACATATTGAATAGATTATAGCCCTAAACAGATTGATGGGGACAAATGTATGCCTCAGATGACCTGACCTTATCCTGTGTTTTAACATGTACAAAATGAGAAGTTGTATCTTGAACTTCCTTTGAAATTGTGGTTGGGCGTAAAAGGTTGGTGTATTGTATCTGAGCACACTGGTTGCATTTGAAAAAAAAAAACATATTGAATAAACAATAGTCCCAAACAGATTGACGGGTACAAAGGTATGCTTCAGATGCCCTGATCTTATTCTGTGTTTTGAAATATCCCAAATGAGAAGGTGTATCTTAAACTTCCTTTGAAATTGTGGTGGGCGTAAAAGATAGGAGTGTATTGTATCTGAGTACACTGGTTGCATTCGAAAAAAAAACACATTGAATAAATAATAGTCCCGAACAGATTGACGGAGATAAAGGTATGCTTCAGATGTTCGGATCTTATTCTTTGTTTTGACGTGTCCAAAATGAGAGGGTGTATCTTAAACTTCCTTTGAAATTGTGGTGGGTGTAAAAGATAGGCGTGTATTCTATCTGAGTACATTGGTTGCATTTGGAAAGAAAAAACAACTCATTGGATGAATAATAATCCAAACAGATTGACGGGACAAAGGTATGCTTCAGATGTCCTGATCGTATTCTGTGTTTTGACATGTCCAAAATGAGAAGGTGTATCTTAAACTTCCTTTGAAATTGTGGTGGGCGTAAAAGATAGGCGTGTATTGTATATGAGTAAACTGGTTGCATTTGGAAAGAAAAAAACCCATTGATTAAATAATAGTTCCAAACAGATTGACAGGGACAAAGGTATACTTCAGATGTCCTGATCTTATTCTGTGTTTTGACATGTCTAAAATGAGAAGGTGTATATTAAACTTCCTTTGAAATGGTGGTGGGCGTAAAAGATAGGAGTGTATTGTATCTGAGTACACTGGTTGCATTTGGAAAGGAAACACCTCATTGAATAAATAATAGTCCCAAACAGATTGATGGGGACAAAGGTATGCTTCAGATGTCCTGATCTTATTCTGTATTTTGACATGTCGAAAATGAGAAGGTGTATCTTAAACATCCTATGAAATTGTGGGGTCGCGTAAAAGATAGGCGTGTGTTGTATCTGAATACACTGGTTGCATTTGGAAAGGAAACACCTCATTGAATAAATAATAGTCCCAAACAGATTGATGGGGACAAAGGTATGCTTCAGATGTCCTGATCTTATTCTGTATTTTGACATGTGGAAAATGAGAAGGTGTATCTTAAACTTCCTATGAAATTGTGGGGTGGCGTAAAAGATAGGCGTGTGTTGTATCTGACCACACTGGTTGCATCTGGAAAGAAAAAAAAACTCTTTGCTTAAATAATAGTCATAAACAGGTTGACGGGGACAAAGGTATACTTACGATGTCCTGATCTTATTCTGTGTTTTGACTTGTCCAAAATGAGAAGGTGTATCTTAAACTTCCTTTGAAATTGTGGTGGGCGTAAAAGATAGGCGTGTATTGTATCTGAGTACACTGGTTGCATTTGAAAAAAAAAAACACATTGAATAAATAATAGTCCCAAACAGATTGACGGGGACAAAGGCATGCTTCAGATGCCCTGATCTTATTCTGTGTTTTGACATTTTCAAAATGAGGTGTATCCTAAACTTCCTTTGAAATTGTGGTGGGGTATAAAAGATGGGCGTGCATTGCATCTGAGTACACTGGTTTCATTTGAAAAAAACACATTGAATAAATAATAGTCCCAAACAGATTGACGGGGACAAAGGCATGCTTCAGATGCCCTGATCTTATTCTGTGTTTTGACATTTTCAAAATGAGGTGTATCCTAAACTTCCTTTGAAATTGTGGTGGGGTATAAAAGATGGGCGTGCATTGCATCTGAGTACGCTGGTTGCATTTGAAAAAAAACACATTGAATAAATAATAGTCCGAAACAGATTGACGGGGACAAAGGCATGCTTCAGATGCCCTGATCTTATTCTGTGTTTTGACATTTTCAAAATGAGGTGTATCCTAAACTTCCTTTGAAATTGTGGTGGGGTATAAAAGATGGGCGTGCATTGCATCTGAGTACGCTGGTTGCATTTGAAAAAAACACATTGAATAAATAATAGTCCCAAACAGATTGACGGGGACAAAGGCATGCTTCAGATGCCCTGATCTTATTCTGTGTTTTGACATTTTCAAAATGAGGTGTATCCTAAACTTCCTTTGAAATTGTGGTGGGGTATAAAAGATGGGCGTGCATTGCATCTGAGTACACTGGTTGCATTTGAAAAAAATATATTGAATAAATAATAGTCCCAAACAGATTGACGGGGACAAAGGCATGCTTCAGATGCCCTGATCTTATTCTGTGTTTTGACATTTTCAAAATGAGGTGTATCCTAAACTTCCTTTGAAATTGTGGTGGGGTATAAAAGATGGGCGTGCATTGCATCTGAGTACACTGGTTGCATTTGAAAAAAATATATTGAATAAATAATAGTCCCAGACTGTTTTGATTATTAAGACATAAAATTTTGTGTCCCAATTAACCCCTGAATAATACACCACACTCAATTTTATTTGGGACTTTTTTCCGGCTTTTGGAACTCCTCTTGATTTTTTTTTACAATTTTTGAAATATGGATTTAGCTATGTGTAAAAACACAAAAAAACAAAGAATTAGCCTTTTATGGCAAATATACCTTAGTAATATGCAAATGTACAAGTCCATAGTTTAAATATTTTCTTCTAGTAACGCCTTAGTTAGTTTTGTTTGATTTTAATGCAAAACTGTCGAAAAGAATTGGATAATTTATATGGAGTTCAGTCCTCAAGGGCTTTTGTAAAATCAAGGAAAAACTTTTTTAATATTGTCTTTTATAGAATTAATTTGAAAAACTTTTCAAAGAAAAGTAAAGAGCTCCATTAAGCCAAAAATGAGCAGAAATAGAGTCAAATAAATGAAAATCAAAACAAACAGAAATTACGATAAATAACCAAGTCAAACTCAAAAACGAGCAAAAATTAATATGAGTAGGGCTGATAACCCCCATGCCTTCTCAGGACCAAAAAATAACTTGCGCTTTACCAAAAAAAAAAAAAAAAAAAAAAAAAAAAAAAAAAGTAAGTTTAATTGACAGATACTGATATTTATTCCTGAAAGTTTAGATAGTGTTTTAGTTTTGAAAGTAAAAAAAATGAAAACTTAAAGTTTATGTTTTAACATGAATAACGGCACTCCTATATACCTTAGTATCTTGTATTGATTCTGTCAGTCTTCGATTTACAACAATATAATCAATAAGGTTTGCTGTCTTTCCATCATGTGAATACCATGTTAACTTATGACCCATATTATGATCAAACACCGTATTGGTTATAACTAGATTGTTATACCTACAAAATTGCAAAAGTCTTTATCCATTACTGTTTTCTTTTCCTACACCAAATTTACCTAGGCTAGGGTACCATTTATCCCTGTTTCTACCAACCTGGGCGTTTTTATCTCCCAGTAAAAACATCATATTTCTACCTGGGACCCTGTCTATTTGATCCTGTAACTGTAAGTAAAATTCATCTGAGTCACTAGTCTCCGTCAGTCGGTTCTACAGGGGTATATACTACTATAACTGATACTCTGAACTTTTTAGTCATAAAATGAGCAATTAGTATTCTATTATTAATACCTTCCCAGCCTAAACAAGTCTTAGCAGCTTCCTGCCTGAGTAAACAAATTCTATATCACCTAATTTCATACTTCCTACCCCTGGGAAATGAGTTTTTGAAACTCCTAATTAATCCAGTTCGAATCGTCTGAATTCCTCAGTCAAAATGTCGATACGATAGTCATTTTTTAACGTTGTAACATTCCAAGGTTCAGTTTCCATTTTTTTTAAATGATTGAAATTATTTTTGCCTCAGAAAAAGTAATAATCCTAGATACCAATGCAGGACAGGGCTCACATATCTTCTCAAGTCTACACCGAAGTGCTTAAGCCGGCTTAGAACCGGACAGCAAGAAGTCCCTGGGACCTCCTTGAATGGGGGCTTTGTGGAATCCTGGGCCCATCTTGGTCACAACATGGTTTTCAGCACTTGGCGATGCTCTTTTATCAACACGAGTCGAAATCCTGCACAGACAATCTCAAGCCTATTACCTCCGACTCATTATATATTCATGCCTACAAATACTATGTTATTATGGGGAGGTATCCCTTAATAGGTAAATTAGCTAGGAAGAGGTTTTCCACCCCGAAGAGGCATTTCAAACCAGACCAAGCCCAGAAGATTTATCCATTAATCAGAATCCAGTGCGAATGTTATGTTGTTTACTAAACTATAATTTCCTCGAAGGGCGCCACTCCTCAAGTAGGAATAGAGTTGACCGCAAGGTACCCAGTCTTGCAGGTACCCCAAAAGGGTCGAGGCAGCCCTCTGCAGAGGCCGTTCTCCATAGACCCGGATCTTAAGCCCTGCTACATTTGTCCTCCTATAGAGGATCCTCCCGCGATGGTGTTTTGCATCACCATGCAATTTAACCCATTACTGGGAGAAGGTTTGTAACTTCTGGGACTTGTGGACAAACCAGTGGGCCCTTTTGAGTGTACATTCGAGGGGCCTTCTTCCTCCTCCGCCTGTATTTATGACCCCTGGCGAGGGTGTCCCAGCTTCTATTATAGACCCCCCAGGGACAAGGTCCCCCTTGGTCCGTGCCTGCTGTGGAGGTACCCTACATATCTGTAGGGCGTTCCCCTATTGCCACTTGTGGACACGCTGAATTGCCTGGGGGAGGCCAACTAATATCTAGCCTAATTTATTGATTCACTTCAACATTAGCTTGTAAAACTAATTTAAGATTAATGTCTAGCCTAATTTATTGATTAACTTCAACATTAGCTTGCAAAACAAAATTCTTAGCCTTGGACTTTCAGACGACTGCTTCTTCCGTCCAATTGACTAGGCTTGATTCTCAGCCAGCAAGACAGGAATGTTAATTATAAGCAATGTCCTCCTTTATTTTGCCACTTTTTTGTCTGAGACGAATCATCACTACTATTATTTTAATATGTTTCCTTTGAGATTTTAAAATAAGTATTAATTCATTTTCAAAAATATACTTAATAGTAGCACTAAGTAATGTAAATAGTACCAATTAGTTAAATAGTGATCGCCAATTAATGATTACGGGAAAATACCGTGACTTGGCTTTAGGATTATAGGTCGAAAAGAGTTATAATTCAAATTATAATTTAGTTTTAGAGTCCATCCACAGTTGAGGGAGGGGTATCTCTTCACTTAATGCAAAAAAAAACCGAACTAGTGTAAACGGCCCCCCCCCCCCCCCAAGAAAAACAAAGGTAAGATTGCTATGCCAAAACAGGACTATGGCGCCGGTAAATTCAAGGCAAAAACGCCTGCAAGATTTTAATTCAGAGGGGGGAGGGCAAATTTGAAGAAATGCACAAAAGTAAATGATAATTAACACAGAAAATGTAAAGAAATTATAGAAACAAGTGTAGAATATTCGAAATTTTAAGGGCGCTTGGACCCAAAGACCCCCACCCTTTCTGCGTTTCTGATTCGATTGGCCGATTCCAGATCCTCGAGTTCTAGCCTTTTCGACTTCGGCTTTTTTAACTTTGGAAGCCACGACTCCCGCTCCTAAAATTTTAGTCCTGTGTGACACGAAAAATGCCGACGTAGCGTTGAAATTTGAAAACCTTAGGCACGAAAGTCTTAAGAGCGGCTGAAGTTTGTTATTTTCATCAATTACAATTTCGAACTCTCTCAAATTCTAACGCCTCGGAAGTCTTTGCCTCCAAACGACTCCACCTCCTCTATCAGTAAATTAGGACACACTCTGACTCCATTGCCCGTCAGATCCGTGAGTTTTGTGTGCATTTAAGACTTTTGTGTGCATACTTTCTTTCCTTTTTTTCATAGGCTAAACAAAGTAACCTAGGACGGAAATCAAGTAATCCTTGGGTTCAGTCTTCTCTCAGCCTGAACTTCAAGCTTTCAGTCATCACCCTCCTGCAAAGACTAGAATTTAAGTTCATCCTCATTCTAGGAATCTTTCAACATTTTTTCTAGCAGTTTTTTTTTATCAAAAGAGTCCTAAAGGCCAATTAAAATAAGAACTTTCGAATTAGATCAAAACTTCGGCGACAAGTTTAAGCTTTAGATTTACATTTGTTTGGATTTGAAAACTTGTTATCCTGAGGTATTTTATGCGAATCTATGTTTGCCTTGTCACCTGACAACATTTGTCTCAAGTTTGTTTTATACAATTTTATCAGATGGTTTCGGGTTAGAACCCCTCCCAGCCCTGGGGGAAAGGGCTGTAAGTTATACTAGCAACCTATCGTTAACATATAAAGCTTTCACGGAAGGCGTGGTCGTATAAACTTCGGAGAGGTTCATTCGATCGGAAATCGAAATTTATTGTGCCCTTTTTAAGAACCAAAAATGATCAAAAAGTAACAAGCCCCCCCCTCTTGTGTCTTTTCCCCCCAAATGTATCTTATAAATTTTTTTAAATATCTATTTTCTTCAAAATAGCCCTAAATTCAAATTTCTATAACTTAGGGGCTTAGAGATCCTCCAGGGAAAGGAACGTAACTTATGTAAGTTGCCCATTATTAGAATATAAGTTTTTGTGGAAGGGTAGACGTCTTAAATTTGGAGGGGGCTCATTTGATCGGAAATTGAAACTTTTAGTTCTTTTTTTAAGAGTCGGAAGTGATCAATGGGCAATTAGCCTACACTTCACTTTCCCAAAGGTCATATGGTCAAAATTTTGAGATAGCCATTTTTTTCAAAATAGTCCAAAGGCCAATTAACTATTCTTCTGGATTTGAACCCCCCCCTCCAGCCCCGGGGAAATGGCTGTGAATTACAAAACTTTCTTACTGTTACTTTGATACTTTGTTTACTTTGATACCTTGTTTACTTAGATGCTTTCTTTACTGTGATACTTTGTTACTAGTTTTGATACTTTTGTGAAAGTTTGATGTTGAAAAAAAATTGATTTTGAAATAACTTGTAACTTATTGCAATCAAAAACGAACAAAAATTAATTTTAAAAACTCCGAAAAAGAAAGTTTTTCAAAAAAAAGTAAAGGCCATATTAAATTTAAACTAGAAACGACAAGAAATTACTATTACAGAATAAATGAAAAGTAAAGACCAATTAAAATTCAAACTAGAAACGATAAGAAATTACTATTACAGAATAAATGAAACCCAAAACAAACAGAAATTAAATAAAGAATCATAGCAAAAAAAACGTACAACAAGTACTAATATAAATGAATAATTTATAAGAAATTACTATTAAGGAATTTATAGTAAATCTATTATGCTAATTAATCTATTATGGGTTGCCTCCCCGTAGTAGCATAATATTTGTAGGCAAGAATATATAATGAGTCGGAGGTAATAGGCTTGAGACTGTCTGTGCAGGATTTCGACTCTTGTTGATAGAAGAGCATCGCCAAGTACTGGAAACCATGTTGTGACCAAGATGGACCCAGGATTGCACAAAGCCTTCATTCATACTGGAGGTCCCAGGGACTTCTTGCTGTCCGGTTCTAAGCCGGCTTAAGCACTTCGGTGTAGACTTGAGAAGATATGTGATCCCCATCCTGCACTAGTATCCAGGATAATTGCCTTTTCTGAGGCCAAAATAATTTCCCTGATTTAAAGAACATGAACATTGGAACTTGGAATGTTACGACGTTAAAAAATGACTATAGTATCGATATTTTTACTCACATTTCAGACGTTTTGAACTGGAGCTATTAGGAATTTCAGAAACTCATATCCCAGGGGTAGGAAGCATGAAATTAGGTGATAAAGAATTTGTTTACTAAGGCAGGAAGGATGGGGTACATAGACAGGGAATAGGGCTCATGATGAATAGGGAAGCTGCTAAGTCTGTCTTAGGCTGGGAAAGTATTGATAATAGAATACTAATTGCTCATTTTATGACTAGAAAGTTCAGGGTATCAGTTATAGTAGTATACGCCCCTGTAGAACCGACTGACGGAGATATTAGTGACTCAGATGAATTTTACTTACAGTTACAGGAGAAAATAGACAGGGTCCCAGGTAGAAATCTGATGTTATTGCTGGGAGATTTTAACGCCCAGGTCGGTAGAAACAGGGATAGATGGTATCCTAGCCAAGGTAAATTTGGCGTAGGAAAAGAAAACAGTAATGGATACAGACTTTTGCAATTTTTTAGATATTACAATCTAGTTATAACGAATAGGGTGTACGGTCATAAAATGGCCCATAAGTTAACATTGTATTCGCGTGATGGTAAGACAGCAAACCTTATTGATTATGTTATAGTGAACCGAAGACTGACAGGATCAATACTATACACTAGGGTAAATAGGAGTGCTGTTGTTGATGTTAAATGTAAAAATCACCATCTAGTAGTGTCAAGGGTTAATCTAAAGCTAAAATATCAGAAAGGTAACCCCCTTCTTGAAGGTTATGATGTTGGTAGACTCCAGGATGAGAATTTGAGAGAAACTTTCCAGGAACAGTTGAATACTAAACTTGAGAGTTTACAATTTGATAATGTGGAAGATGGTTGGAATGATTTTAGAAAAATAATTTGTGAAGTTGCTGAAGGCGTATTAGGGAAGAAAGCTAGAACTGCAGCTAAGAATATTAGTGAAAAAGCTTTATGTTAAATAGAAAGGAGAAAGGACTTGTACAAGAATTATCTAATTAATAGATCGTATGAAAACAAAAGAAATGTAAAGAAAGTGGAGAAAGCATTAAAATATGAACTAAGGAGGTGTGAAGTGGAGGCCATGGATAAAATTGCCAAGGATCTGGAAGATGCAGCTAGACGGCAATATAGTAAAATATTGTACTGGCACGTTAATAAATTGAGAGGGAGTAGTCAATCCGGACTTGGCCCAGTTAAAGATAGGAATGGGGTCACAATTAACGATTAGGAAAAAACTAAAGAGAGATGGGCCGAACATTTTGAGAATTTGCTAAACCGAGATAGAGTTGCAAGAAAAAATATAGAGAAAGATGAAAGAGTTTGTGATACCTTGGATGTGAAGGAAGATTTGTTTTGTGAGGAGGAATTAGCAACAGTACTAAAAGGATTAAAGAATAATAAGGCTCCAGGTGCTGATAGGGTGGTAAATGAGTTTCTTAAATATGGTGGCTCTGAGGTTAGAAATAAGTTACTGAAGATGATGAATATGATTTCTGAAAAAGGGGAAGTACCTAACGATTTTAGAAGAACCTTCATTAAGCCACTTTACAAGAAAAGTAATAAGAGTGAATATGGTAATTATCGAGGCATTAGTCTGATCTCTGTAGGTAGAAAATTACTTAGTAATTTGATACTTTTTAGACTGAGAGATGCTGTAAACAAAGTTTTAAGAGAAGAGCAGTGCGGTTTTAGAAAAGGTAGAGGATGTGTCAACCAAATTTTCACTCTTAGGCTAATAACTGAGAAGTGCCTGAGTTTTCAAACACCTTTGGTCCTCAGTTTTATAGATTATGAGCAAGCGTTCGATTCTGTTGATAGAAGAGCTTTAGTAAAGGTTTTATCCTTGTATGGTATACCAGACAAATATGTTAAAGTGATTAGTGCTATGTACAAGAATAACACTGCTGTGGTTAAGGTAGGCAATGAGGTTAGTAGCTGGTTTTGTATTAAATCAGGAGTTAAGCAGGGTTGTGTTCTATCTCCCTTTGTATGGATCATTTTGACGGACTTTGTTTTAAGGAGCACAGGAAAGGCAATGGGAGACCACGGAATCAAATGGGGCGGAAAAAGTCTTCTGGACTTGGATTATGCTGATGATTTAAGCATCCTAGATGAAAGTGTGAGCAAAATGAATGAAGTTTTAAAGGTTTTGTGAGTTCAGGGGGCTAGAACTGGTTTGAAAATTAATGTTAGGAAGACTAAGTCACTAAATCTAGGACTAAGTGAAGATGAAAAGGTGACGTTGGATAATGAAAAGATTTATCAGGTTGGCAGCTTCACTTACCTTGGTAGTATCATTAGTAAAGATGGCGGGAGCATTGAGAATGGTCAATATAGAATGGCCAAGGCTTAGAGTGTTTTTTCGCATTTTAAAATAGTTTGAAAGATTTGGAAGACAAGTCTGAAAACCGAGATTAGAATATTAGAAGCTACAGTGATGACAGTGGCCAAATACGGCTCTGAAGCATGGACGCTCAGAAAAGCGGATGAAGATTTGCTAGATGTTTTCCAGAGAAATTGCTTAAGGATTGTTCTGGGTACCAGGCTGACTGACCGTATTTCAAACAATAGGATATACGAAAAATGTGATTCAATACTGCTTTCTAGGGCTATAATGAAAGAAAGGGTGAGGTGGCTATGGCACGTTGTGCGGATGAAGGATGACAGATTGCCAAAAATTGTCCTTTTCGGCCAACTATCTAGGGCTAAACGGAATGCTGGTCGTCCTCGTCTGGGGTGGGAGGATGTCATAAAGAAAGAATTAAGACAAATGGGAACTTCCTGGAAGGGTATAAAGAGGGAGAGTTTGAAGAAATCAGGATAGAAAAGGAACGTGTGCAATTGTGTTGGCCTCAGGCGGCTTGGTGCTGCGGTGGGTTTTTTGTTGTAGTAGTAGTAATAAATGAAATCCAAACCGAACAGAAATAATCAATCATAGCAAACAAACATACAATAGGTACTAATATAAATGAATAAATATATCTTAAAACGAGTGGAACTTTAATTGAATATGCAAATCAATCTTGAAACGAACAAAAATCACTACAAACAAGTTTGTGTTTTGCCTCCTTCTCTCACTGTTAAAGTCTAAAACCTACTGCGGCATTGGCGCTTTACTGAAAACTATGTGTGTCTTGAACAGTCTCGGAAAGTACAAATAAAATTAAACTGAATATTTGATATATAATGATTGTTGAAAGGTGATCAGTTCAAGATTTTATTTCGCTGTAGTTTTTATTTTTATTTTCATTTTCAATGCTTTAATAACTGGAAAAGAAAATATTTGTCATATAATTCGTTTTTACTGAAGCGCCAATGACGGAGTAGGCTTTAGAGATTTACAGTTAAGAAAGGGGGCAGTATCCAAACGCTGTTTTGTAGTGAAATTTTATTTGTCTTAAACAGTCTTGGAAAGAACTAATAAAATTACACTGAATATTTGATATATAATGATATTAATTGCTGAAGGTTTATCATTTCGAAATTTGATTTTACTACAGTACTCATGTTTATCTTCATTGTTATTACAACTACAAAGGAAATATTTGTCTTGTAATTCGTTTTCAGTAAAGCACCAATGACGCAGTGGGTTTTAGACTTAACACTGAGAGAAGGAGCCAAAACCCAAACTCTGTTTGTAGCGATTTTTGTTCGTTTCAAGCTTGATTTGCTATCTTATTTGCTTATTTTATTTAAGTTTCACTCGTTTTAAGGTTTATTCATGTATTTATATCATACCTATTGTATGTATGTTTGCTATGATTATTTGTTTACTTTCTCTTCTTTTTGGGTTTCATTTATTCTTTAATAGTAATTTCTTGTTGTTTCTAGTTTGAATTCCAACAGGTATTTGTATCTGCTGATCTGAAGTTTAATATGGCCCTTACTTTTCTTTGAAAAACTTCTTTTTTGGAATTTTTTTAAAAATTAATTCCACAAAACGATCTAATGGCATTATTCATTAATTCTGTAGGACACGTATTGGGTGAAGTATCGAGGGGAAAATACCAAGTCATACAGAAGAACAGTACAACATCTATGGATGTATCAGAGACAAATACAATACCCGTAAAACGTATGAAGGAAAAACATGTTTTATTTTACAGACAATCCCTAAATTACTCAATAATATTTTACTAATAGCTATTACATGGTACTTAAATGATATATTTTCGTCAATAATAATCCCAAGGTATTTAACGGAACTCCCGCTTAACAAAACCCTTCAGTGAATCTATTTCAGTAATCCAAGAATAATAATTTAGAGACCGTGAAAAGATAACAAAATTTGGCTCACTTATATTTAGGTCAAGCCTGTTTACCTTCAACCATAGACATGTCTTGGTTATTGCTGGATTAACTGTAGAGGTAAGTAGTTGTTTAGTTGAAGCAACAAACATCAATTTTGCATCATCAGTAAATAAGGGTGTTGTGATCCTGGACCCAGAAGGTGCAGGATCGACTAAATCCTTAATTCTAGATGTAGTTGCAACAGCATTTGGCAGATCACTAATAAAAAAAAGTAGGACCTAATAAAAAGTATTTACTTTTGACTCCTAAATCAATATTCTTGTTTTTTATACTTGGCTTTTGTGCTTTCAGTAAAGCGCTAATTTTCTGCAATCCTAGAAACATAGGGATATATCACCAGTTGATTTATTTGCACTATTTTTATTGGTATATGTTAGATAGGCTGTGAAGTAATAATTTTTGTTCGTGTTAAGTTTCAACTTCGCTCTTTACTTCCCTCGGAAAAACTTTGTTTTTAAATTAATCTCTGCTCGTTTTTGATTAAAATTTAGTTTAGAAACAACACTGCCATGGTCTTTTTTTGTCTTACGGAATAACTTCTGTTCGTTTTAATGTTGCTCCTTAGTTTCAGTTCAAAACTTATTTTTTTTTACATAATTTCTAATCACGTCCAATTTAGGGAAAAATTGTGTCGTTTCCTTTTTTAATTTTTTTTTTTTTTTTAAGAAGAAATATACCTTTAATTATTTGTTTTAAAAAAATCAAATTTAGTAGCATTTAAGAAAGTAGCTCCAGACGAGTAGCTTCGACACAAAAGGTTAAAACTGAGCGGACAGGTTTACATATCGATATGTTTCTGGGAAATTTTGTTAGCTCGACAGAAATGTGCCTTTAGGCTTTGGGAGCTATTTGACCTGTCCCTAAATAGAAACCCATTCATTACTTACAAATCGAAATTTCATAAAAGATCTTTTCTTGTGTAGATACCATCAATGGTAATATAAACTAAGCTTGTTTTCATTAAAAAAAATTTGGGGAGAGTTACCTGAATTTTCCGACAGAACTATTTTCATTTGTTTTTCTTCCTCTTTGAATGCAGAATCTTGCGTACGGAGAGACTATTAAAGCGGAATTGTCAAGTAAATAGTTTGAATAAGTAATTATAACAATAAGTAATCCTTCTTTTAATATACAACTTTGAGTGGTTCCAGAACCACATGCCTATGCTTCTCAAACCACTAAGTGGAAAAGGGTTGAGGTCAGGAGCGTAGTTTTCTATGAGGCAGAAGGAGGAACTGCCTCTCCCAGACCACAGTTTTCCCCCAGACCCCAGTCTCCCCCTCCAGGTCAAATTTAGTTTCTCCAAAAATGTTGTCAAAACTAAGATAAGCCTGCATAATTAAAAAAAAAAAATCCAATGAAACAGGTCAGCTTTCTTTAGTACATCTTTACCTTTTTTATTACTATATGGCTCGTTTTAAAGTTTTCTCTTATCATTTTCACTTGATTTGGGAAAAGTGGCTCCAGATTTCACAACCGCCCCCCCCCCCACAGGATTTTGACAAAATTGTGCCATTCGTTGGGGTATGGATTTAGCGATCTACTGAAAATTTCTTTGCAAACCATAAGATGCATGATCTCTATTCTCTTCTGATTCAAAATAATTGACCGAAAACCCTCCCGGGACATCGTTTAAAAAACGAGGGTATCACATTTACAAAAACAGTGCAATTATATGCAAGGGATCACATAAAAGGGGACAAGACCGCGATTGAAAAAAAAATTAGGAATCGAACCCAAGACACTCTATGTTGAAGTCCACCGCTGTACTAACAGAAACACGACCCTAATAATCTGATTTGATATATTGGTTTTTGTACCTTAGTTGCGTAGCTTATTAAGGGGGCTTGGAGGAGGATCATACGGGAGGTGTTCTTGCAAAGGATTTTGACAAAATTATGCCATACATTGGGGTATGGATTTAGTGATCTACTAAGAATGTCGTTGCAAACCATGAACTGGATGACCTCTATTCCCTTTTGAATCAAAATGCTTGACAAAATACGTTCCCGGGACATGCTTTAAAAAATGAGTGCATCACACTTATAAAAACAGTGAAATTATCTGAAAATTATCATATAGAAGGGGACGAAATCGTGATTGAAAAAAAAACAATTAAGAATCGAACCCAAGACACTCTAATTTGAAGTCCACCGCTGTACTAACAGAACCACGACCCTAATAATCTGATTTGATATATTGGTTTTTGTACCTTAGTTGTGTAGCTTATTAAGGGGGCTTGGAGGAGGATCATACGGGAGGTGTTCTTGCAAACTTCCAGTTAAGGGTTTTGGACCCTTAATTATTACAACGATGATATCGTTTTATACTATCAAGCTATTCAAACAGTTTTTGGTAACAAACTGTAAGTAAGAGGTGACCCGGCTCAATAGTAACCGAAACTCTAAGAAATAGAATTTTGATATCAATAGATACATCAAAAGAATCGGATTTTTATGCTGATTTTAGATATTTAAGTTTCATCAAGTTTAGTCCTACCGATCAAAAGTTACGAGCTTGAGAAAATATGCCTTATTTTCAAAAAAAGGGCGAAACACCCTTTAAAAGCAGGGCTGCCACAAAGTCCTTTAAGTCCCTAAAATTGAATGAAGGTCCCTATTGGTCCCTTCAATTGATAAGGTCCCTAAAGTCCCCTTTCTTTCTTTGGTTTAAAGTTTCGTATCCTGAAGGCTACCAATACCTGTGAGTATACGGTTTTCAGTATTTTTGTTTCAATTGAGATTCTTGGAACCTGTTTTTACTTCTCTAAGAAAGACAAAGCTTGTTGTTACATATTCTACAGCGTTATTGTCTTGACAGAGTAGACAGACTAGTAACAAAAAGGAATGACCCTCTTTGCCTCTGGAGTCAATAGGCTAGGAGGTGGAAGGGTTCAGTTGGCTTTGTTAATTACTTAGAAAACTCTTTTCTGGGTGTTGCTTTGTTACATACAGAGGAAAGAAAAACAACAGAATGACTCCAAGTTAAAAAACGAAGGAGGCAATGTCAAAACCAGGTTTCTTGCACGATTTTGAGCTTATATATTTCTCGAATTATTAGGCTACTTCCCAATGCCCTTTTTTATTTGAATGCATTTCTGATAATAGCATATTCATTTTTCTACTAATTTCTTTTCTTTTTTTTTGAGGTTTAGGGTTTGAAGTTTCAGTTTGAACAAGAATGGGAAAGTGCAAATTCAAGGAGACTTGGTTGGAAGAGAAAGATGCGACAGCACACCAAATGAAAGAGTGGTGTAAAGTTATTGCGGGAGATCTGTTCCGTTTCTACTGTTCTATCTGCAGTACATCACTTGTCTGCCATAAGGGGTCCTTCGCCTTAGTGAGGCACGCCAGAACTGCTGAACATAAGAAGAATGTTACCATAAAGCTAACTCCGAATCCGCTTCGTTTCTAGGCAGCATCCTCCATGGAGGGTGGTGAATTGACAGTACTGTCCATGCACATAGATGCTTAGGTAGTGCGGGATGGAATAGCAGTTGCAGAAATTACATGGGCTCTGAAGATGATTGAGTCTGACTATTTTGGGAAGTCTGCAGACGGAATAGTAGATGTATTTGGAAAAATGTTCAGAGATACAGTGGTCAAAAACTTCTCCTTTGGGTGAACTAAGGTTGCTTATTTTTTAACCAAAGCTCTTGAACCCCATTTCCGGAAGATTACCCTTGATGAAGTCGGCAACAGTTATTATGTTGTCGAGTTTGACGAAACCACAAACTCCAAAAGTAAGAAAGAGCTTCAAATGATGATCCAATTGATGTCCAAAAATATGAAACGAGTGGTAGCAAAATGTCTAAAAACTGCGTTTATTAAACACGCAATAGCTGAAGACTTGAAGTCAGAAATAATCAGAACAATCGATGAGAGTGGTTTATCTATCTCTAAACTACTAGCGTTAATTTGTGACGGTCCAAACGAGAACAGAGAACTTATCGAACTGATTGACAGTGAAAATCGTGAATTGACAGGTAGCAATGGTCTCCTTGATATTGGTACTTGCAAGATCCATTTGGTACACATCGCTTTTCGGAAGGGTTTGTAGGAAATCCGTGCGAATTTTTCCGATCTGATCATCAAAGTGTACTACTATTTTTTTAGTGGCTGGCCGGCTAGACAAGAAGACTACAGGAATATTCAAGAGAAAACTGGCATTCCTAAGTCTCACTTTTTGAAACACATACCCACCAGATGCTTAATTATAGGACCTGCTGCTTCGAGGCTAAGGAAACAGATGCTAGCTCTGTTTGAGTACTTTATTGTCTATATTTCAAAGAAAAACCCTAGTCTTATGAAATCAAATACATACAAAGAAATCATCCGGCTGATCTAACAACCGACCATGAAAGCAGAGTACCAGTCTGTTGTTGATAGTTTGAACCTCTTCACATATTTCACCAAAAAGTTTCAACGGAAAAGCCTCTAGTGCATGAACTCCATTCGGAGCTGAATCCCCTGGTCTTGACAGAGGTTGGGCGAATTTTAAAACCCGAAGTGACGAAGAACTTAGGAATGAACTAACGCTTCAGCCATACGAAGAAGTTTGTGCAACTTCTACAAACAGTTGTGAGTGACGAAATTCTCGACTGTCTGAGTCAATAGACGAGGCTCCAAAACGCTTGTTCATGCAGCGTTTTCAGATGCATTATTCTGCAACCGCAAAATATGTCCTTAAGCAAGTATTCTGCAGAGAATTTTTGCAGTTGTTGAAAGTGTTAACTTTTCGTATCCCGATGAAGTATCAAAGCCTCTCAGAGTTTATTATATATTGCCAGGAAGTCACCTATTGCGACGCAAAAGGACATGCTACCGACAAGTTTAAGCTAGTCCAGTTGTCCGGAATTCCGGATCGACAAGTGGAACAATCTGATCCAGGGAGGAAAATATCCAAACTTATCTCAAGTCGTAAAAAAGGCTTTGACCATTTCACACGGGTCTGCTAGCATTGAGCGGTGTTTCTCCCTTTTTGGGTGAGCTCTCAACGAAGAAGGAGCTTCGATAAATGGGCAAACTTTGACTGCAAATTTGTTTGTGATAGATGGATTGGGCAGATTTGGAGGACGTGCGTAAAATGTTGCTATCACTGAAGACTTAATAAAACTGGCCAAATTCGCTAGAAAGAAATATGATTTGTATCTACAGCAGCAAAAAGCCTTGAAAGAAAAAACTGAGAAAGAGCAGCAGGATTTGGAGGCAAGAGGACGGTTGAGAGATCAGTAGCTTGCTGAAACCTCTTTGAAAAGACAGACAATAGAGACTTTTGAAAAATCTCATAAAGAAAAAAAAAAAGAAGCGCTTGGTTCCAAGGAACAGGCCGCAGACGATTTGATGAAGGAAGCTCATAACCGGCTTAAAAAAGGTCTTGAAAAGAAGGGCATACAGCTAGCGCAGGCCATGATAGATGGGACTTTTTCAATACGTACTGAACAAAAAAAGGGAGCTGCTACTCTTGAAACCGCCCAGCAGTTAGAGTCAAACAAACAGTCGCTGATCACATCTATGTTCCAGCATAAGGTAGTGCAATAAAATGGAAAAAAATATGTTGTGTGTTCTAGTTACCGTACCCTTATCTATCATAATATTTTTGTATCTGATTTTTGTATTAGAAAGTTAGGCGTTCAGAAAAAAAAGAAGGAAAAAGCTCCTCCCGTTACATAATGCTTCTCAGGTGGCCTGTTTCTAAATTATTACTTGGCCTCTGATCCTGGAGAGATGTCTGCAAATGATCATTCCCATTTTCGTTACCTTAGTCAAGTGTCATTTGCTGTTGTGTCACTGCTTATTCTTTCAAAAGCTTTCTGAGAACTGGGTTTTTGAGGTAAATTTTTTGTCCAGAATGGTCCCTAGAGAGGTCCCTTTTTTGACTAAAAATAGGTCCCTAAGTCCCTATTTTTTACCACTTGAACCTGTTGCAGCCCTTTAAAAGTCATAGAATCTTAATGGAAATCACACCATCAGATTCAGTTTATCAGAGAACCTTACTGTAGAGGTTTCAAGCTCCTCTCTGCAAAAATGTGGAATTTTGTATTTTTTGCTAGAAGAAAGATCACGAATGCGTGTTTATTTGTTTTTTTCTTTTTCCCAAGGGTGATCATATCGACTCAGTTGTCCTAGAATGTTGCGAGAGGGCTCATTCGTAGGTGTGGTAATAGGAAGGTGTGGTAGGTCCTTCCTCTTTTTACTACAACAAATTTGTGAAATGATTTTTTTGTGAAAAATCAAGTCATTTGCTGTGATTAAAAAGCTAATACCGTAAACTAGGCTATACTAGATGTCAGAAATAAAAGAAATTAATCAATTCTCAAAGAAACGCAGCGACCTGTAACACATCAACAATAAATATGCACTGTGCAATATGCAACAATTGTTATAAAAACCAACAAACACAAAAATATCAATGAAAAAAACAAACAACAAACGAGACTGTGGCCAGTGGAGAGAAAAGAAAAGACAAATGCAAAACAACGCGGATATTTCGCCTGTATCACAAACAAGGCGTCTTCAGCACGAAAGACGGAAGAAGAACAAGATAAAAAAAAAGAAAAAAAAAGTTAAAATTAAAAAAAAACAATAAAACCATCACCAAAACAAAAAATATACAATTGGCGCAAACTAATCCACTTAGGGAAAAGATGCTAATATGGAGCTACTTCAGTGAGAACACCAGAGCAACTGCGGAAAATAAAAAATGGAAATTACTTTAACTATTCTGTTGTGAAATAATCCTTTTATTGAAGCAATTCGTTTTGGTCTATCAGGTAAAACAGTCCCCTGGTGATTATTTATAATCTTAATTCCCTTATTGACTGTTGATTAACTCTTTAGAAGATTATCATAAATTGGGTCAATATTTAAACTACCTGTGTCCCTATTTATTGAAAGGTTAGCAAACATATGTTTTTAATTTCAATGGCTTCTCTCGCCCATTGTATGTACTTCTTATAACTTGAAAGAGTTAAGGCCTCATCATATTTTACAAAGTGATATAGTTGAAACCAAATAAGTTCAGCTGAGGCTAAAACAAAGTTTTTCCGGACTCTTAGAACCCTTACGGTTTTTTCTACGTAATGCTGATGTTCAATAAACCTTTTAATAAATTGTTGGTGAGTTCTACCAATACAGAACTTGTCACAAGAACACGAAATTTTATACACCCCACTTACTAAATTTCCAATAGTTAAATCCTTTCCAGAACTACGGGAACCACCCATGGGCATCAACAATTGGAAACAGATTTCAATGCCAAAATTACACAAAATCTATTAAAGTTTCTCCCATAAACCTGGTACGTATCGCAATCAATCAATCAATGAAAAGCAATGAAAGGAAACTTTTTGATATATCAAAATCTAAAGACTGTGACAGCCCAGTATCCCTACTATCATGTTTAACAAATCTATTTTCAATTATTTTGTCCATGAACTTAATTGGGTAATTATTACAAAACAAAATATCGCTCAAGTATAATAATTCCGAATCCAGAAATTCCTGGGAACAAATTCTAAAGGCTCTATCCACTAGTGAAATTACAATCCTCCGTTTCACTGACATAGGGTGGCAAGAATGAAAATTCAAATACCTTCTTCTTCTTCTATTTAACAGCAGGCGGGCTTTTCAGTAACACTATTTAGCCCTTTTCCTTTTGCTTCACTCTGTGGGCTACAGAGCTACTGGCTTGATTGCTTAATATTTATTAGATATATTCAGATATCTTTCAGCAGATCTTTCGACTCTAGGAGTTCAAATATAAGATGATAGATGTTGATTTCTATGCTCTGTGTGTAGGTATAGTTGGCTAGGCTCTTGGCTGATAGTGGGATTTTGTGGTGTTTGAAGCATTTTAACAGTTTAGAAAGCAAGGTATGTTGTGCAGACGTCAGCATATTACATTCAAATTGGCAATGGTCAATTGTTTCATTATTCATATTACAATGCCTGCAAAGAGGGGACAGGGGAATTGAACCACTTGAATTAGAAAGCTTATATGAGAATGCAAGGAAATTTAGTCCATTTGTTCCAGAACGAATTCTATGATAAATTTTAGAAAGATACTTATTGGGAAAGGGGGAAAGGATAGGATTAATTTTATTAAAATTAATATCTGATAGCCTCCATCGGTAAATATCTCTAATTGGGATTGGTCTCCCACTTGGCTGGTCAATATTTATAGAATTTTTTGCTATTTCATCAACCTGATGATTACCACTTATGCCAGAGTGGCTAGGAATGTACTGAAAGTAAGTTTTTATGCCACTTGAAGCAAGATTATCAATAATACTGAGACAATGATAAGTGTCAATGTCCAACTTATATTGAGGAGCTGAGGCCAGCAACTCAAGGCTTGATAAAGAGTCGGAATAGATGATAATATTATTCAAATTTTCAATCAAAGATTGGTTTTTCTTAAGGTGTTCTAATGCCATGATTATGGCATTTAACTCAGCAGACATTATAGATAAATTATTAAATAATCTCTCGCCCATTGCAATTCTCAGGTGAGGAAGGAAAACACCACTTGCAACCTTCTCATTCGTTTTTGATCCATCAACAAATATTTGGAAGTGATTTTTATAGGTAATTGTATTAAGTTCTGCAAATTTTTTCTGAACAAAAGCAATGGGGGTTAAATCTTTATTCCATTTTGAAAATTCAATATTTATTATGGGAAATGACCAATTCCATGAAGGGGATTGGAGGAAAGTAGGTGCAATAGACTTTGCTGGTACAGGGAACTTCTTTTGAATATTGGCATACTCATTTGCAATACCTCTATACATGGCTGGATTTCTTGACCTATTATATAACGTGAGTGAGCTATTTGACTCAATTTTTGTAAGAAGTTTTGTCAAAAGTAAGCTACGTCTCTCCTTTATTGTTGTTAATCCACTCTCCATAAGCAGAAACTTGGTGCTTGTGGGTTTCCTAAGACCAAATATGAGACGTATTATATCATTTGGTGTTGTTTCAATTTTTTGCATCTGGGTCTTTGCACATGCATCATAGACAATGAGCCCATAATCAATATGGGGTCTTATATGTGATTTATAAAACTGGAGTAAGGTTTTCTCATTACAACCCCAGGGTGTGGAAAGAAGTCTTTTCAGTATATTTGCTTTTCTATAAATATTTTTTATTGTGTTTGAAATGTGTAGGTGGAAATTAAGTTTTTGTTCAAGCATGAGACCTAGGTAATTAATATTATTATCTTCTGGAATAGTTGTTTTATTTAGAGTTAGTTTTGCATTAACATGGTTTTGCTTCCTGTGAAATTGGATTATTTTTGACTTGGTGGGTGCAATGGGTAAATCTGAATGTTGAGAGAATTTTTCAAACTGGAAAAGTGACTTTTGCATATTTGACTGTGCTATCTGAAAGGTGTTGCCAGATGACCATAGCACCAGATCATCAGCATATTGTAGATTCGTGTGGGGTAGGTTCATGTCCCAGAGATATAGGGCAAATAGGAGGCAACTGAGGACTGCTCCCTGAGGTAGGCCTTTGGATATTGTCTTTTGGGGTGAAGAAGCTGAACCAACACAAACAATGAAACTTCGCACTTCTATGAAGGATTTAATAAACGATACTAGCTTGGGAGGTACTCCAAAGTTTGCAAGTTTATTTAAAAGGATTTGGTGGTTCACATTGTCATATGCTCCTTCAAAATCAAGGAAAGCTGCCACTAGGATATTATTTTTTGAGAAAGCTTCATTTATTGCATTTGTTAGCAAAATGAAAGCATCTGTTGAGGAGTGGTATTTCCTGAATCCAGTTTGAGTGTGTGGGATCATGTTATTTTTCTCAACAAACCAGAGGAGTCTGTGATAAATCATTTTCTCCATTATTTTCCCCATCAGAGGTGTAATCATTATGGGCCTATAAGACTCAGGGTTATCTTTTGGTTTATTTTTCTTTAGGATTGGTAGGAGGGACGAACATTTCCATATATTGGGGAACCTAGACGATGCCCAAGCGTGATTATAACAATTTAGCAGTTCTTGTTTGTATGAAGGTGTGAGATTCTTTATCCATGTAGGGTGTATATTGTCATAGCTGCTGCTAGTTTTGGACCTAATATGATGTATTGCATTATTCAATTCCTGGATTGAAAATGGATTAGTTATGTACTCGGATCCTGGGCGTGGTTGGTAACTAGGGTTCATAGGAATTGTGGACAGATTGCTTTGATTGTTTGATGTTAGCTTATTAACAAAGAGTTGCAAATAGGTTAGCCTTTTCAATATCATTGTCATAATGGGTATTATTATGTATAAGTTCATACAGGAGTGGGTTGGGAGAAGTCTTTTTCCCACATATGTGGCTTATGACTTTATGTATAATTGGCTCATGCATTTCTCTGGAGAGATTATTTGCAAAATTATTCCAGTATTTATATTTAGCATCTATTATAGTCCTTTTAAGATTAGATTCTGCTTGTAATTTTTTTAAATATGTAGTAGGTGTTGGTTTTTTTATGAATTCTGTCCTAGCTGCCTTTTTCATCTTCCATTTATTTAGGCACTCATTTGTCCACCATGCTTTAAGAATTTGTTTAGGGAATGTTTTCTTAGGTGTTGTCCTGGGGATAGCATGATTAGCTGTATTTATTAGTAAAGATGTCAAGGCTTCAGCATGTGTGTCAACTGTTGTGTTAGAAATGTATGAACTTTGGGTGAAACTTGTAATTTCATCATTTAGCTTATTTTGGAAAATAGACCAATTTGCTTTAGTGTTGATATATTTGGAAGTATGAGAAGAAGTTTCAGCAGGTTCATTTAGGGAGCAAACTATAGCAAAGTGGTCTGTACACAGACTATCAATTTTATTTATGTAAATTTTGTTCAAAAAATTTAAAGACACAATTTGTAGGTCAATTGTGGAGAATTTGGCACTTTTGGGGTTAAAATATGTAATTAGGTTTGGAGGGGTAGCAACAGCTAATTCATTATTATTTGAAATCATATGCTCAATAAATTTACCAGCTTTATTTGCTGGTTTATTCCCCCACAAAAGGCTGTGGGCATTGAAATCACCACAAATAATGATGTTTTTTATCATATTAGAATTATTTATATAATTAAAGAAATCCTTGGCATCTGAAGTTTGGCCATTAGGGTTATAAAAGCTTATTATGTAGGTTTTTAAATTATTCAGCCAAACACTTATACCAATTACATCAACATCATTTTCAAAATCTGGAAAATTGATGCCACAAAATTTTATATTATTATTAACTAATAAAGCTACACCACCTCCTTTTCTCTCTGAAGATCTATCCTTTCTCAGGATAGTATATCCCAGAGACTTAATTTGTTGATTTTGGGTTAAATGAGTTTCCTGGAGGCAAGCAATATTAATGGAATTATTATTCATAAATTATATTAGTTCATTTAGCTTATTTTCTGTTAGTGATCTTACATTCAATTGGAGTATTGATATATGTTGTGTTGTTGATTTATTCTTCATATGACTGTGTATCAATGTTCAGCTTTGTTAAAAGTAAAGCAAGATCTGTTTTTGCTTGAATGAGCATATCATCTGGGATGTAGATTTTTGCCAATTCTGCAATAATTTTTGTTTTGTGTAGTTGATGTATGTTCATGGCCTGAACTGCATTACAGTTTAAAATGAATAAGCATATATTTGGGGATTGCATTTTTGGTAGTGCATCCTGTTTGTTGGTTAAGGGATTGATTCCTGGTAGTGTTTCTGGTTTGTTTCTTCTTGGGAGGGAGGGCCAGGCTGGCCTCATCTCACCGGAAAACAAGGCTTGCTGGCTTGGTGATTCCTTCTGATAGGGATTTGAGCTAGGGGGATTAGAAGATGTTGTTTTATATGGGGTGCTTGATGCATTTGGGGCATTTGACTTGGGGGTTTTGGTTGGTTTCATTACAGGCTTTATTTGGTATTGTTGGGCAGCATTTGCTTCCATTGCTGCAAAGGGGTATGGGATGGCCTTCTCTGTTGATATTTGGAGTGTTAGAGCTCTTTTCTTGTATGCAGGGCATAATGATTTATTTGTAGATTCATGCGGACCTTTGCAATTGATGCATGTAGGCTGGGTGTTTTTGCAAGTTGTCAGCTCTTTAGGATGGAAAGATTTACAATTACTACACTCTTGGAGAATTTCATTGCATTTGTTTGTCGTGTATCCCAGTTTGAAACACTTCTGACACTGAATAGGCTTAGGTTTGTATTCCTTGTGTGGTTTGATTTGCCCAAATAGGAATAATTTTTCTGGGATATCAATTTTATCCTTTAGTGTGAATAAGAAGGATCTACTAGTTTTTAGGCCATTAGAGTTAGGTTTTCCAAGTTGGATAACATCCTCAACTGGGATTGTGTTTCCAGCCCTATCTGAGAGGCCTTCTTTTAACTCCTGAGTAGATATCTCTGGGGGAACATTATAAACTACAATTTTTGTTGGTGATTGTTTTGGGTTCCAATTAGATGCAATAATTGGGATATTCAGAAGGGATTTAAGGTTAATTATTGTATCTGCTGATTTCTGATCTTCTACAGCTATAAGCAGAGATCCATCACGGTTAATGTTAAGAGAGAACATTGATATTAGCAGTTTAAAAATTGCAACTCTTATTGCAGTGATCATTTTTATTTCAATGGGGGTAGTGGGAGTAATTTTAAGGTAAATTCCTAAGTTTTTGGAGGGAGGATCTTGGGCAGGTAGAGGGGAAATGCTTTTAATTGGGGAGATTTTTGTCCTTTTTTTAGAGCTTCTAGAGAGGACCTCTTGAAACCCATTATCATCATTTATGGTTGCATTAGGACCTACAGTTATCATTGTCCTATTCTCTGAATTGGAGCCATCATTAGAAATTTCAGTTATGCTGCTTGACCATCCTGATTGTTTATAATCCATTATGGTATTTTATGTAGTTTCTGGGAGTACGTTTTTTTTTTGGCGGTATCCTGTTAAATGACTATTTGAAAAGTAATTAGGAACAAATATAAAACACAATCTGGAAGGGGAAATAGATTATATAAAAAACTCTGCTCTATACTATGGGAAGGATAAACACCACAGTTTAGCCCTGAGGATGACTTGAGCAGGATAGGTTTGGTACAACTACTGATTAGAAGCGATAATAATCAAGAAAATATATTTCGATTTTCTTGTACGGTTGCTGTTGTTGTTCGAAAAAAAAAAAAAAAAAAAAAAAAAAAAATACCTACAGGGTGTTTTTTTTTTATCTTGTTCTTCTTCTGTCTTTTGTGCTGAAGACGCCTTGTTTGTGATACAGGCGAAATATCCGCGTTGTTTTGCATTTGTCTTTTCTTATCTCTCCACTGGCCGCAGTCTCGTTTGTTTTTTGTTTTTTTCATTGATATTTTTCTCTTTGTTGGTTTTTATCACAATTGTTGCATATTGCACAGTGCATATTTATTGTTGATGTGTTACAGGTCGCTGCGTTTCTTTGAGAATTGATTCACTTCTTTTATTTCTGACAACTAGTATAGCCCTGTTTACGGTATTAGCTTTTTAATCACAGCAAATGCCTTGATTTTTCACAAAAAAATTATTTCACAAATTTGTTGTAGTAAAAAGAGGAAGGACCTACCACACCTTCCTATTACCACACCTACGATGTCTAGTCTCTTGAAATTTGGAAAATATTCCAATATATTTGTAAAATGTAAAACAAATATTTTTTGCCGAATTTGATTAAAAGATCTTGATAAGAAATAATTGATTTGCTCTTAAGATCTTGATTGCTTTTACCCTGCTTAACAAACTCTTGGATATAGTGTCGAATTATTTACAATATTTTATTGTATGACCAATATAAAAAATTATAGAGATAAATATCATTAACGTATTTGAAGAAACTATGTTAATTGATAAAATAAGAGCGATCATGTATTATGTCGATATTACAACACATTTTTTTAAAGACAAACCCATCCTTAAGTAAATTGATCTGCAACAAACTGTTATAGACTCTCAACTGTTACAAAGCCTCAAAGTGGCTTTTATAGATACAAGGTAAGAGTCATTAAAATTACCTTAAAAAAAAATCATAAGACTAAAACTCACAAGTTGAGTTGTGTTTATTTATTAAAAAAGGGCAAAAATATACAAGTCTTTGTGATTTATTTTATGTAAATTTATATATTTTAGGTCTCCCAGTTGCAACGTTGTGTGGTAATGATGTCATTAAAGAGGAATGTGATATACCAAGCCAGCCAGGTCTTGCAACGATATGGCTAAAACACGAAATGGATTTGAATTATCAAAATGAGATGCAAAGTCACATTTGTGTATTTGCTGAAAATGATGTGACAAAACAAGAGGTTTCTCAAACCTGGGAAAGACCTTTCGAATGTAATATTTGCAAGAAACGGTTTACTACAAGTGCCAGTTTATCCCGTCATCAAAGAACTCATACCGGAGAAAAACCTTTCAAATGTAATATTTGTGAAAAAACATACCATCGAAAAGCCGACTTGTCGATTCATCAAAGAACTCATACTGGAGAAAAACCTTTCGAATGTGTTGTTTGTAAGAAACGTTTTACTTCAAGTAACGGTTTATCTAATCATCAAAAATCTCATACTGGAGAAAAAGCTTTTGAATGTCATATATGTCAGAAAACGTTCCGCCGAAAAGCAGACCTGTTTATTCATCATAGAACTCATACCGGCGAAAAACGTTTCGAATGTGATATATGTAAGAAATGTTTTACTCAAAATGCCAGTCTATCCAATCATCAAAGAACTCATACGGGAGAAAAACCTTTCGAATGCTACGCATGTAAGAAATGCTATACTTCAAGTTCCAGTTTATCCAATCATCAAAGAACTCATATGGGAGAAAAACTTTTCGAATGTAATATTTGTAAGAAATGTTTTAATTCTATTAGCAATTTATCTCGTCATAAAAGAACTCATACTGGAGAAAAGCCTTTTAAATGCTATACATGCGATAAATGTTTTACTTCAAGTTCCAGTTTATCTCATCATCAAAGAACTCATACGGGAGAAAAACCTTTCGAATGTGATATTTGTAAGAAATTTTTTAATTCTATTTACAATTTATCTCGCCATAAAAGAATTCATACTGGAGAAAAACCTTTATAATTTGATACTTGTAAGAAATGTTTTACTTGAAGTTCCAGTTTATCTAATCATCAAAGAACTCATACCGGAGGATAACCTTTTGAATGTAATATATATGAGAAAACGTTCCGCCAAAAAACAGACCTGTTTATTCATCATTGAACCTAGGTCCAAAGGGTATCTGCAAGAAATTCAATTGTTAAAATCAGAAATCAGGTGACCCAGTTCTCCAATTTGTTTATTTGCTGGTTCGTTTGTTTAAGTGAATGAATTTTTTCTTTTATTACTCAGCTGTTCGTTATTATCCGTCGATGGCAGTTCAGAATTTTTGAATTTTATGCAAGTCGCGGATATTGGCGAATGACTCACTTTATGGTTGTTAGGTATTTGATTTTAAGTCTTATAATCGTTGGTATTTTATTGAATTTTATTCATCTTTTAATTTTTTGGCTGTTTTTTTTTATTGGTTTTTAATTGGTTTTGTTGAATTTCCGCGTTTGTTTTTTTGGTTTTTTCTTTGGCATTTTCTTTGATTATATTATTTTGTTCACGCTGAAGAAGAGAGCCGGTTGTTCTCTTGAAATATTCGCTTTGTGTATTTCTTCAGTATTTTCGTTTGGCCTTTAAGAACCCCATTTTGGATCATTTTCTTTCTTTATGTTATGGCACGCCAATGTTGCTTAAGAAATTATCTTCATTGAACTTATTCTAGCGAAAACCTTTCAAATGTGATATATGTAAGAAACGTTTTACTTTAAGCCACGATTTGTCTTGTCATAAAATAATTCATGCAGAAGAAAAGTCTTTCGAATATGATATATGTAAAACATTCTTTACAAGAAGTTCAGGTTTATCTTATCATCAAATAAATCAAAAAGGAGAAAGTCATGAAGGGTTCAAACCCCCCTAGTCACCCCCTCCCCCTGGGTACAGTCTTGCAAGGGGGTGTAGTGGATAATATATGTGAGAAAACATTCCGCCGAAAAGCTGACCTAAAAAATACACAAAAAAACGCATAAAAAATTTGTTTTTATCCATTTTTGTCACGTTTTTACGTGTCAGAAAAACATTGGGGGGGGGGGGGGGTTCAAACCCCCTAGTCCCCCCTCCCCCTGGGTACGGTCTTGCAAGGGGGTATAGTGGATAATATATGTGAGGAAGTATTCTGCCGAAAAGTTGACCTCTTTATTCATCAACGAACTGATACTGGATAAAAATGCTTCAATGTTATATATGTGAAAACCGTTTTACTTTAAGTACTAGTTTATCTAATCGTCAAAGCATCCATACTGGAGAAAAGTCTTTCGAAAGTGATCGATGCAAGAAATGTTTTACTTCAGGATCGGGCTTATATAACCATCAAACAATTCTAACTGGAAAAAAATCTTTTGAGTGTGAGACATGTAAGAAATGTTTTACTTTAAGCTCCACTTTATCTTGTCGTCAGAGAATTCATACTAGAGAAAATACTAGAGGTTTATGTTCATTATGCATGTTTTTGACCGTTTTTAAACAAACCGCGTACCGTCTTCAAGTTTCAGCTAAAGATGACAATTTTGATAGTATTCTATAGCTGAGACTTAGATTTATGAACTCATCGCATTACATTTTTGAAATATGATTCAAATTTTTTTTTAAGAAAAAATGTTTATTAAAAACAGAGAATTTTGCGACTAATATGTAGCTACTAGGGCCGTTCTTTTACTCATCTATATGCTAAGATCTTACATCTTTTGACAAAGAACGCTTAAAATTGAAATCTTAGCACTAAGATCTTATGCCTTTTGTCGTTTTTATGCAACGTCTTTTATCATTCTGCTCTGATCAGCGTTCTGAGAACAATGATGAGTATATCATCTTCTCAAGTTCTCTCATCATTGTTCTATATGGAAAAAAGATGGCGTCTTTCACACTTTTTGCTAACATCAGTTAGCTGTAAGATCTTAGAATAAAGATGAGTTAAAAGAACGGAAATCTTTACAGAAAGATGTGAGATCTTAGTGCAAAAGAACGGGCCTACTATTTTGACCGAATAGACAAAGTATTTGTATCATTTTGTTCATTAGTTCAGATCTATATAGTCACCGTGTCATATTTGTTATATTACTTCGAAGTTTCTGTAGAAAATAACGTAAACTTGCAAGAGAATGCAAAAATTGTTACCCCTAGATGGACTATAATTCGCTATTTCTCATTCAAAGAATATTAGTGGATCCATTTCGAAGGTGTTTGTAATGCCTCTAGAGTTGACGGTTACTGTTTTGTCTACCTGTTTTACTGTCAAACTAGACGAAAAAGTTCTCGGATTGGCTGATTTGAATATTTTTTTCTGTGATCTATCGGAGTCTCTGATTCATTGTGGAGAATAAAAACGGAGGAAAGAAGCTGAAGCAAAACTCAGGACAATTCAAAAAGGAAGTAATCTTTTCTATTTGCATTTGTTCTATTTTTATCTTATCTTGGATATCCAATTCGATGCATTTTGTTTATAGAACAAAAGGAGTAATTTCTTTTGATATTGTTTTGTTCAAAGTTGTTTGAAAAATGTCAATATAATTTATTTATGCACGTTTCATAAATCTATATACATTTATTTCCAATCCACATAAAGTAGACAAAATGAAAATGTAGCATGACAAAGATAAAATTCTCTTTATTTTCATTCATTTCGAAATTTTGCCAAATTAGGGGTTAACTTTTGAAAGTTAGCTTACGAAAAAAATTAATATATGCATACATTTGCCATTTGTGCCTTTACAATGGAACTAATGGCTTGACTCATTACAACAATAGTTGAAAAACTAATTTTCTACGTACCGTTTTCCCCCTTATTTTTCATCAACAGTTTGTTCGTAATGTCAAACCAGCAAAAGAAAAAGTAATATCAATAAATTTATTGTCACATTCTTGACCCAATGAAAAAAATTTCGCCAAGGTTTCAATAAAATTACTATATTAAAATGTTATTTGAAGATAAACCAAAATGTGGGTAACAATGGAAGGAAACATCATACTCTGATTAATAGAAACAAACCATAGATATTAAGTGACAATTTCTTAGTTCTAGTTGTTTATATATGTTAGAATTATGCTGTTAACCATCAAAGGGTTACAGAAAAACTAAAAGTATTAGTGAAAATACTTCAAATAAAAAGGGAAATGTGGGTTCAGCAGACCCTATACCACCTGCCCGGAAAATGGCCAATTTTGTGGAAGCAGGGGCTTCAGCCGAAATTGACTCCACTCTTCCATCCCTCATTCAGAAATATGTAAATTTTGCTGTAACATGGTCTGACCTCATCCTAGAACCTACATCTTCTTCCGATCGAGGTTTATATGGGCAATTAGATGCAGATGGCCAGAAGAAGTTGGATGAAATACAAAAAGAGCAGGAAAAGGGAGCTACTCGCGGTTCCAAAATATTTGAAGGACCGAGAAAGCTGAGTGAAGACGAGAACTTTAAGGATCTACTTAACGAAAATTGTATCGTTAATATTTATCACTTCACTATAGAATTGCTCAGGATTAATTATCACCTTAAGTATTTTTTTTTTAATACCCCCAATTGTACTAAGCTAGTGGAACTTACAAGTTTACAAATTATTCGTAAAAATGACAAACTAAGGTAAAGACTAATTGGTTAAAAGTTAAGAATCCGGCAGCTTTTGGGCTTGCAGGGCTTTACAATTCACCATGATGGGATCACAAGCAAAACAAACTCTGTGTAAAGTTTAAGTCAAAATTGGAGATTCTTCGATTTTCGCTGAATTTTAAAATCTTTTTCCCGATAAGGTAACACTGGGTTTATTTAAAAAATAAAGTTTACATCATCAATTCCCTGAAGCAAGCTTGTGCGGGAGAAAACCCTCCTAATAAATCAATAAACAAGATAAAAAAGAGAAAAAAAAATCACAATCAGAGCTCGTTACCGGACCCGAAAACCTCCAAACAGCACCTAACAAAATTATAATATTTAGAATTATATTCAGCTGCAACTGAACCCTCCTCAAAAACTTAACTTAACTGGCCCAGAATAATCCATCCAAAATATACACATCAAAACAATGGTTCTTTAACAATTTACGAAATTCCTGCAAACCCCCAACACTCCTCAAATTCTCTGGCAAACTCTCCCAAACTAACGGAACAACATGGCGAACTGAAACCCTAGACCTAGACGTGACCATAGCTGGTTATCCTGCCAACTGAGAAGATCGCGTCAAATGATCGTGAATAGTAGACGCAAGAATAAACATTCCTGAAAAACATGATGGTAACTCTGAAGCTAAATAATTAAACATAAACAAAGCATTATAGAATACGCATATTCTTGCAAACGGTAGAATTTTATACTCGCGGTAAAGATGCCTTGCCGATACAGATAGGTCAACTTTATTACCATACAAAACTCTAATTGTCATATTCTGCGTTACACGGAGCGGATGGAGGTGAGTTCCGACTGTTTTCGACAAAACCATACAACAGTAAATGAGATATGGGTTAACCATAGAAATATACAACATTCGCAGAATTTCACACGAATTTCAGAACTTCATACCTAAGTTTACGAATAATACCAATCTTACGAGATAATTTGCTGCTAGTAGATGCAATATGGTCTTTAAAACTAAGGCTTTCATCAATAATTGTACCTAGGTATCTAGTACTAGTAGATCTTACAATAGTATGGTGTCCTACTTCTATCCTATTAATCCATGGATAATGTCCAGTAATTCTACCATAAATCAAAAAATTCGACTTATTATGATTCAGTTTCAGTTTATTTACTCGCATCCACTTTTCAATCGAAGAAATACCTTGTTTCAATATAGTCATCAACTCATTTTTAGTTCTAGCAGCTACAGTAAAATGGGCGTCATCAGCAAAACATGATATAATTCCTTTAGTACCGTAAGTATCAAGATCTAAAGAACAAGACACATGACATGAAGTTCTACAAAAACCATTAATATAAACCAAAAACAACAAAGGACCAAAAACGGAACCCTGAGGTACTCCAATCGAAATATGTTCAATTTTAGATTTAACTCCAGCCATCACGACACACTGAGTCCTTCCATTAAGAAAACTAACCATCACTTTCAAAAAATCACCAGGCATACCACTACTATATAACTTTTGAACTAGTAAATCATGATCAACAGAATCAAATGCTTTAATATATCCCAAGATACCGAAGCTATCTTCTGACCCTTGTCTAAAGCATCATTAATGAAAGTTGTTAAAAATAAAACTGCATGCTCTGTAGAATGATGACTCCTAAACCCAAACTGACTAGAACTAAAAAATGATCTTTTCTCGAGAAAACTTACCATCCTACTATGAATGAACTTTTCAACCTCTCTAGAAATAAATGGCAGCAAAGAAATGGGTCTATAATCACTAAAAGAATTCTTATCCCCTCCTTTAAATATCGGGAAAACACTCGCGCATTTTAGACAATCAGGAAATATTCCAGTTTTTAAACAATTGTTTATAAGTCCTAAAAAATGACTAGATATAACGGGTAAAATCGACTTCAAAACCTTCAATGAAATAATATTGCCTCCTGATGCACCATTTTTCATATTTTTTATAACATCAAATAATTCATCAATAGTTACTGATTTAAGTTTTGCAGACACATAACAATCTTCAGGTAGGAAATGACGAAAGTCTCCATCGTGATCAATTACTGGCAACGATGATGACACACGCTGCCCAATAGTAGCGAAGTGATTACACATCTTATCTACAACATTAGTATTCATTCCTATATTATCTGGACGGATCAAGACGCTACCAGGGCTAGTCACCGACTTAATCAATTTCCAAGTCTTACTTGGGTTACTCTCAACGTTTTTAAACTTAACCTTATAATATTCTACCTTAGCCTGTCAGTATACAGCATTTAACCTAATATTATAAACTCAATACATTCATTATCATGAGGATCATTGCTCCTTGTTGACAACTTATGTAAAAAAACGTCTTCTATTATTAACAAACGTCTTATATAAAAAACGTCTTCTATTAATTGACTAACAAACTCTTTGTAATCCAAGGTTTATTCGGAGACACCCTTCTCTTCTGTATTCCTGACACTTCACAACATTCCAACAACGTATCCTAAATCTAACCATACCAAAGCTCAAACTTCAAACTTAAATCTAATTCTTCTTGTAAAAATTCAAAATCTAACTGTTCTATCCTAAGCTTAAATCTTGAAAGTGTATTCGAATCAACTAATAATTTCCTAGGCTAAGGGCGAGCATCACTGTTAATATGAATATTCTTGAATATACCCAGAACTAATATTGCCAAACCAAAGTGATCCGAAACATCATTTAACACAACACTCGACGAATCATGGGGAAGATTTAAAAATACATTATCAATTAGAGATGAAGATGACTCTGTCACTCTAGTACAAATAATTACAGCAGGATGCCTCCCATAACCTAACATTAAATTCAAAAATTCTGGGCGTTTAAGTTATATGCTAACAATTTCAAATCAATGTTAAAATCTCCACACACAAAACACGGCAGGTTCTTGTGAGTTAGAAGTCCATTTGTTGCTCCAATAATTCTAAAAAATAACCTACAATAGCTGAAGGGGGGGCGGTAACAAACAGCAATAAAAAATAAGTCACCATTCTTATCATTCTCTGCAACAAAACACTCAAAAATCATCTCTCTATTAACGGACAAATCATCCCTAACCATCACATTCAAATCTGTTCTAGTACACAGGGCAAGTCCTCCATGCTGATGATGAGTACGGTTCTTAACATACATATTATAATTTAAAATAACCATTATTCATTAACCATGTTTCAGTAAGTGCACGAATATAAAAATCAGATAGCATACACAGCTCCGACAAATAATCCAACGTACTAATTAACCCCTGACAATTCAGATGAAAAATGCCAAGTTTATCCGATGCTAGTCTAGCATGTAAATCAACTGGGCACTTATAATTAACATTCGGAAAAACATCATCTATTCCCATATTAAAATCCCTGTGAATTTCCTCCTAATCCTAAATCCGAAACACTCAATGGATTATTCTCAAGCCAATCCAAATGATCATTACGAACGATTACCATTTTTTACAAATATATATATATATATATATATATTTTTACACATATATATATATATATATATATATATATATATATATATATATATATATATATATATATATATATATATATATATATATATATATATATATATATATATATATATATATATATATATATATATATATATATATATATATATATATATATATATATATATATATATATATATATATATATATATATATAAAAGGAGTTTAGTTGCAGCCAAACCTAAACAACTGAATAACTTACTGTACATAGGAGGGTCCGTGGTCCCGCATCCATCGTAAGGGAAGCTCCGAAAAAAAAACAGGAAATAACCTAAAAATGATTAGAAACATATTAACAAAATGGTATAATTAAACAAACAAATACAAATAAAGTGAAAAAATTCTCACTAACACTAACCTGTTACAATACAGGCTTATTGGTTTCATTACTGAATTCCAGAAAATAATAATTGAAGAAAGCACAATACTCTACAGGTGTCTACCACTTACCTAGACCCTGGCGCCGCGCCGGCGGATCGACTGAACGCCACCGACGAGAGGCCCGGTCGACCACCACCGAAGTGTCGCTACGCCACCGCCGGCAGATGCGGTGGCGTTGGGTTGACTTTAAATTAATTTTGCGGCAATTCTTTACTGCGTCAACCGCAAAGTCGGAGCTTTTCTTTCTCGTGTGGCTTAGTATTTCGATTTTCCTGAATAGAAATCAAGCAGGGCTTGCACTATCCCCGAATTTTCGGGTTTTCCCCCGAAAATCTATGCTTCATCCCCGAAAAAAAATTTGGTTCCCCGAATCCCCGAAAATCACGCAATCACGGTGCTACCCCGAGCGATATATCACCAGTGACTTTCACCGCCAAATATTACTTTGCATATCATAATTCTTCACTACTCTCTTTTTCGTTAATTTTCGTCTCTTTTGTTACTTTGCATAAACACCAGACAGATGCAACTGCAATTTACACAGTTCCCCATATGTTGACAAAAAAAGTATCGTCTTTATGAAATGAGTTTAAATCATTTCGAATGTAGTTTCCCAATTGCTATTTCTTGCATCATTCGTAGTCAAGAATTTTGTTTTCAAGTTGAATAGAATTATAGAACGCATTCATCACTATACAGCTCCAGCCTTCAGCTGAATTTTGAAATTGATAGCCGACAGATTGTTTCTACAGATGAATTGTAAGTTTGCAGAATTTTTTTTCTTTTGCTGTTCTTAGATAAGATTTTCTTAATGTTTAATACTCAATTGTTGAACGCCTGATAGATTAAAGAAAATACATTCTTCTTTCTGAAAAATTTTTACCTCCCCCCCCCCAATAAAAAACCCTTCTATTGAGACAAAATTTAGCTGTATACTAAGCTATGTACAAAGTTGGGGAATTGAAGATTGAAAAAGAAGTTACCCCAAAAACATGATTCATAAAAAAATTGTAAATTAGTGCCTATAGGGGGCTATCATTTTAAAATGAAAATACCTCATTTTTTTTATTGAAAGCAGGGATGCCAAAAATATAATTTTTTTTTTCAATTAAAGTGGAGAAGGAAGAAAATGATATCAAATTTTCAGGAAACCATTGAAATATTTTGATAGACCCAGGGCCCCCCATTGGGACTTGTTCATTGTCTTGGGTGTTTTGCGATTTCTCGTAGGCTACTGGCCTAATTTGGCCTTTGTGTATGCTCCCTTTTAATTAGATTCTTTGGATCTTATTGAATGCCACGGCGAATTTATGACTCAGTTTTCCAATAATTTGGGGTATATCTCAATAATTTCGACATTTTGTTGTTGTCTTTGTACCCCTTAACTCATATCCTCAATTTTTTTTCTTTTTATTATTTTTTTATATTTAGCTAGTTAATTATTAAGTAAAATATTTTTTCAATGTAAATCTGAGACTTTATTCTATCAAGGTGGTATCCAGGGGGGGGGGGGGGTAGGGAGGTATTACATTTAAATGGTAATATCTCGAAATTTTTTTATTGAAAGTAGGGATGCCAAAATGTTATTTTTTTTTAATTTAAAGCAGAGACGACATCCTATCAAGGTGGTATCCAGGGGGGGGGGGGTAGGGAGCTCTCATATTTGAATTACAATACCTTGATTTTTTTTAAAGCAGGGATGCCAATAAGTTAATTATTTTTTTTTATTTAATCAGAGACGGTATCCTATCAAGATAATATCCAGAGGGGGGTATAGGGAGTTATTATATTTAAGTGATAGTACCTTGATTTTTTTTTATTGAAAGCAGGGATGCCAAAAAGTTGAAAAGTTGACAAAAATTAACAAGATTTTCGTGAGTTATACTTGATACAGCACTTTTATAGTTTTATTGTTCAAAAGGAAAGGAAATTACGCGTCCCACCCGTTGTTTTTCTTATTGATGAAACGAGTTTACTTTGAAAACATTCATTCATAAGTACCAGGCAGAATCACACTAAAACAAATTGGTGTGACGAAAGTGATATCGACATCCCCATCTAACGTTGCGCTCGAGTGACGATGGCGCCCTTGGTCCAGTGCCCAAGTTACATTAAAAAGCCCGGTCATAATAAAAGCTTTCAATTTGGGAGGTTCAAAGAGGAGTCTTTGACAGTCTTATGACCTCAGGGTACTAGATGTTGTAACGTTCTTACGTATCTACAGTGGTTTAAAAAATTCGATCACCCCACAAATGATGACCAAAAATATGCACAAATGTAACATTTGGAATATTATAACACTTTTTTCAAAGCTTTGAAGAAAAACAAAAAAGGTAAAATACCCCTAACTACGTTTGAAAGCAATTTTAAAAAGAAACTCTTTGGAGATTTCCATGGATATGACAATAGCAGAAGCTTTGAGCCTGGATGGTGATCAAAGAGGAGTCTTTGAGTATTTTGACCACAGGTGACTTTTTGTTGCGACTTCCTTAAATTTGGTAATTTTTGTGAGCATTTGGAAATCAAAGCTTAAACTCAATAACTGATACTAAGTGTCCTAACATTTTGTTTGGATTAAAAGGGACGAACTAGGAAGAAAATATCAACAGCTTCCTGGAGCTACTTCAGTCTGCATATTATTTCATTAAATTACATTTTAATCAGATGAGCTTTTCATTTTTTACCTAAGAAATTAGCTGGCACTTCATTTTTCTTCATACCGAATAAACCATTAAGTGTTTTTTGTTTGATTGTAAGTGAAGTGTTCTCATGTGAAGTTCATCATGTATTTTTCAGTTTGATAAATTTACTCCTTTTAGATGCAGTTTATAATTTAGCTGATATTAGGTATCTATGAGTTTATAATTTGGAATGAATCCCAAAAAGAATAAAAAACAATATCCAAAAGATCAGCCAAAAGCAATAAAAAAAAGCAGCAGTTCAGCTTTAGCCTACATGACATATTCTGTAAAAAAAAGCCAAGAAAAAAACTTTAAAATGTATTTTTTTTAAATTGTTATTAAAAACCAGTTTTTAATACAAGGAAGGCGTTTTAGGAATCCTAAAGAGCAAAAAAAACAACAATCAATATCCAAGTCCCCCATTTCAACTGTTTTAAAGGTGACAAAACAGATATAGGCAAAGGGCATTGTGAAAAAAATTAAGCTTCTAAGTTCAAACTTATATTCAAAGTTTTTATCCAGATAACTGACAAATTTTGTGATACGGTATTTGAAGTTTTGTATGCAGAAATGCTCGATGAAAATAAATACTAATTTTGATAATTATTTATGTTTAGAATACAAAGCTAATAGATAATTCAACTATTATGCAAGGGTTCTGAAACGCCACAGCCATTTCGTTTCTACCAGATTTCAACTTCTCTTGATGAATAACGAAGAAGACAAGTTTCCAGCCAGTGACTTGTGAAGTTTTGAACTCATAAATAGGTTCGAATCTGTTGTAAATTTAAGCTGTGATTTGAGAAACACTGATAAAAGCATTAATGTTTGCGCTCAGCATTGATCGCGCCGGCGGTGCGCCGCCGACATCTTTCCGGCGGCGTGGCGGCGGCACGATTTTTAAGCCCCGCTGCCACCGGTCTTCCCTCATCGGCGCTATGCCGGGGTCTACACTTACCCATTCCAAATTCTAACAAAAACTAAATAAATGAAAAAAAATGGAACAATTTTTCTTTTCTTCTCCATAAACACAAATACAAAAAAAAACAATATCTAAACAAAATCTTAGTTCACCATTCATGATATAATCATCTAATGGTCACATAGCTCAGGGATAAGCTTATCGTAACTAAATTTCGCCGCCACACCACCACGGTCGATCTGTATATACGGTGGAACTGTGTTAGAAACCCATGATGTAACTCCAATAGCATTTAATCTAGATTTCTTTACATAAAACTTCCTCTGAGCTTCACGAACTGATACTGGTGCATCATCGCTAACAGATACATTTCTATGGTGTCCAAAAACTTTACTTTTTAATTTCTTTCCGTTCTTAAGCACACTGACCTTCGCATCTCGAGAACCAATATCAACTTTTAAATAATGTTGCTTCTTACGGATATTACCAACGACTCGAAACCGCGGGACCATGGACAGACCTACACCCTCCAAATACAACTGGTCAAAAAACGATTCAGCTTGTGCGGTATTTTCACAGGGAGCATTCCAAACGATAAGATTGTTCTCTGTTTGTCGATACTCAGATGCCTTAAGCCAACGAGACAGATCTGCACACCCGATTGCATACTTTTTCGTTTCTAACTAGTCATAATTGACATTTGATTTCTTAAGATTTCAACATCAGATTCAAGCTGTGTAACACGTGAACCCGTACTGTTAACTTCTGATTTTAGCAGGGACTGTGAATTCTTCGCTGATACCATACGATTTTCTTACACTTTTATGCTATCGTTTATAGAGTCCAGTTTTTTACCATTTTCAGTAAGTATTGTTAGCATCTTAGAATCATCCGCCAGAGTCTTCAGTGAAGCGACATCGTTATTCCCTTCGGATGAAACGGTCGAATTCAACAAACTATTCCCAACAGACTGAGATCCTACTTGTACAGTTTTAGCAATCTTCCTTTTTCGCCCCATGGCAAGTGCAAATAAAATAAAATATATAATCTCTCTTACCTATTCTGGCACCTATTATTTATCCACGTCGATGCGGACGTGAAGTTCGCTATGCCACTGTTAATTAGGGCACGGCTAACACCCCTATCTCCTGGACCGACGACTTCCGACAGCGATTGATTACCGACACTACATCAGGAATCACAGCCAATTTTCGGGAATACTCTGTAGCGTTTGCAAAATTCAACTATTCAACTGTTCAAATACTTGCATTTCATTCCACCTCCCCGGGCAAGCGTTAAAGACGCTTGAAATACTAGTCAGAGCTTGACTCATTGGCTATGGGCTTTTTTTTTGTCATAACTAAATGACGTAATCCCAAGGTGTATAATCCCAAGCCAATTCAATGTTTCACAATATCTTACTGTCTAACAAGTTCCCTTTTGCAAACCAATTAAATTCGAAGTTAATTCCAATTTGTGTCCTCACAGTTTAAAGACTAATTCAGTGCTGAAAAAAAAAATATTTCACGTTCCCTGAGATTCAATTCTCAATTATATCCTTGTTTGGTGAACTCCAAAAATATGTATTATGATTTTTTTCGTGAGAGATAATGTTATTAGGTAATTTAATTATTTTACATAAATGAAATTTATTGAATTTTGGCTCTTTGATTACATTAGAAAAACTTGTTTTTGCAGAACAGTTATTGAATTCTTTGGGGAAAAAGTAAGTAATATGCCAAAAAAGGGGAAAACACAACTAAAACTATAAAGAGTTCCAAGCGTGTTTAAATATAGCTTCGGAATACTCGTGCACAATATGCTGTACGTAGTGCATGGTGAAGGTACTATTACCTATAAAGGATAAAAGTCATTATGAAACTGTTCAGGCCTTTTTTGTTCTTTTTTTTGTCGTTCATTAGTCTTCTATTTCTAATATTTTTTTCTTGTGCTAAACTGCAAAGAGGGGTTAATTTTTTCAAGATCTTGCGTAGTGGCAGATCCAGAGGGGGGAGAGGGGGCGCGCGCCCCCTGATATAGTCTAAAGTAGTGTAATTTATTTAATCAAAGCAAGATTGGGTCAATTAAACTGGCTCCTAACGCAAGTTTATTTGATCAACCGATTTTGCGCCCCCCTAAAAAAATCCCGGATCCGCCACTGATCTTGCGTCGCTTAGGCAGCACTATTACGCTGCATATGAAAAATTCGTTTATTCAGAAAATGTGCGTCAAGTATCTAAATAATCTGTTGAGCAGTCTTAAGGGTTAAAGCCAGGGTTGCCACCCATACTGATTCATCACGATTTCTCGTGATTCTTTATATTGCCTAAACAAAAAAAAAATCACTAAATCAGCACATAAATTACTGTATTATTGAAGAAAATCACTAAATCAACCCAAAAAAATCACTAAAACTAGTGGTTTTTTTTAGTGATTTTCAGTGATTTTTTAATACACAAGTTTTACTAGGTTGACTCTATTGTAAATTAAACAGTTCTTCGTAGAGAGCTGCTGTAAATAGAGACCAACTTGGCCCCACAGCAAACAGTAAGTCTAAAAAAAGGGAATTTGACAACATTTGATACATCCCAAGAAATGTATTTTACGGTGATTCCAAATGTATAAAATTATATTAGTTTAGTGTTACCAATCAAAAGTATTTATTATTGAGAAATATACGCAAAATCTTCGGGAGAGGGAAAGAGGATAATAAATATAAATATTTCATGATATAATATAGATTATATTTCATGATGGATTTTCAGCGAGGATGGTATTATCCAGGAGGGAGTATTTTACTCGGGAGAATTTTTCAATTAAATTTATCTCCTTGGTGAAAGTGAACATAAATGTCGGGCGATGGTATATGATCCATTGCTATCCATTCAGGTAGAACTAATTTTTCAAGAGATAACTTCCACGAAGGGGGGGATTTACCAACATTAATTGAAAATGAATAGAGATTAAATTTTAAAAAAGAAGTTTTGATTATTAAAATAAAGATGTAACATTAAAACTTAAGATGATTGAAAATGAATGATTCTGGACATGAGAGGGCTGCCCACACTCCTGAATCCCTCTTTCGTTATTATAATTTAGTATCTTACCAAAAACTTTTTATTCTAATTCAACGGCGCTTGGGTTTCAACAGTTACTCTAAGAATTTTGGTAAGAAGTCAAAATTTAGGGTTAAGAGCGAGGAATTGAGGGGGGGGGGGGGTAGCCCGCTCATCTTTAAAACAATTTTTGTTCATTTTAAGTTTTAATACTGCTCCTTACTTTCGGTTGAAAAAATACTTTTTTTAATTAATGAAAAATAGAAATTACCATTAACCTATAAAAAAAAACTTTCTTTTCATCTTCCATTCTTCCTTTCTTCTTATATAGCAGGGACAGATTTTAGACTAAAAAAAAATTCAATTACTCTTTCTTTCTAGCTGTGAAAAAGGTGATTCTGAGAAACCTAAAATCCTAAAAATAGGAAAAATTGGTTTTCTTCTCCGAATTTATTTTGAATGCACTGGCTGCAGAAAAAAATTCACACTGACGAATGAGCCAGAGGCATCGACAGTAACTGTGAATCTTGACCATCCAATGTTCGTGACAAGTGACAAATACATTTTTGGTCTACTATTAGTGTCCAACTATTAAATAGAATATAAATGTTTCTGGGCTCTAGCTAATAAAAATAATTAATTTTCGGCCTATTATCAGCGTCTACCAACTAGCATTGACTCACTAATGGCAATAATATCTCCTTATGCATTTTCATTATATTCCTTTTTTTGTTTAGCCTTTTGAAGGTCATTTCATTTTGATTGGAAATTTAAATTTCTGGTGCCCTTGCTAATAACGCCTCCTTGACAAAAACTTTGAGATAATCAGCTTGTTCAGAATAGTCAAAAAGCTTATAAGCGGTCTTTCTCTGTCTCTCTCTCTTTCTCACCCTCTCTCTCTCTCTCTCTCTCTCTCTCTCTCTCTCTCTCTCTCTCTCTCTCTCTCTCTCTCTCTCTCTCTCTCTCTCTCTCTCTCTCTCTCTCTCTCTCTCTCTCTCTCTCTCTCTCTCTCTCTCTCTCTCTTTCTCTGAAACAGCTCTGGCATTAGTATTGAATTATTGTTTTAATTAAAAGGCATTCGTACTGGGTAATAGATTTCTAGTATTGAATTAATTTTTTTTCATATAAGCAGAAAGAAAAGTTGGACATTATAATTAAGTTGAAATGGAAATGCAGCGAAGGAGTTGGTACTCTTCGAAGGCAGAGTTTCTGATGATGGAGTTCCGTATACAAGGGTTATTTTGGATACTGGATGGGACAAAATGACATGCTTATAATACCTAAGCTTGCCATTATAGTTATTACAGTTATTATAGATTATTATAGACGCTTACACAACAAATTTTTTTTGTTAGCTCTAGATACAAATACTGCTATATTTGGTCTGTTGCCAGAACTAAAAAGACTCTACCACAAGATCACATATGCTATCTGAAGTGGAATGGTTTTTCTTCGGGAATGAAGGAGGACATGATCCCCAGGACATTATTAGGGATGGGTATTCAAGTTTGCACCTACGCATTATAGAGCGGGTGGCCTATGGAAAGTGATTTTTGCAAAAAATTTCCCCAAAAGCTGCATCTCAAGCCTCACTAAGAATCTTTGTGGAGCTATAGAAAAAACAGTGGAGATGGTGGATGTATTGAAAAATTTAAATGTCTAACAAGGAATGTACCTTTTCATGTATTTGGTGACCACCAAAAATGTTCATCTAGGTGTAGCAAATCTGAGTCCATTGAAGGTAAGTTTTCCAGGGTCCCTGAGGTTGTAATGCTAGCAGTCAATGAAAAAATTTGAAAGCTATTGCGTAAAGCGAACAACGATTTCTTCGATTCAACTACTAAGCTTTGCGAATCTTTCATGGGAGCCACTGTTAAATTCTTACGGCAAAAACAGGTTTGCCGATCCAAAAGGATTTAGCATGCCGTATGTGTCACTTCAGCAGTTCTTGTCACATCGCATGATAGTGGGTGGCATAGTCACCCATTAAAAAGTATATTAGTCCATAGTCCCACGAAAAGGGTAAAGAAAATTTCAATGAAACGTGAAAAACTTACATGTTAGGCAAGATGACTAATTCCACAATCATTTGAAAACCGCGGGGGGGGGGGTATGAAACCCGTCTAACTAGCAGTGGTAGTAGCTTGCAAGGATTGCTGCCAAAATTTGACTCAGAATATGGGTCAAAACTGTCAAAAGCCAGATCTCTCGTTTCCTGGCTTTAAGATGGCGAAATTAGCATGCTTAACAAAAATTACTCCCACCAAATGTTAACTCTAGCCGTAATCTAGCGTCACAGCTGGACAATCTGATCCTCCAAAATACATATCCAAAGAATGTCACAAAGATAACAAAGAAAATTTACAATTGAAAAAAAAATTCTTGGTTAGTCTCAAAAATATTTTACAATACATTAAGAAATACACAAAATTAAGTTGTGGATAGCTTTTAACTAAGGCTGCCAGAAATTAGTTACTACAGATGACAGTAATGTACTGTAAACAAGTTTTTGGGTGGATGATCGAGAATTTCATATTAGCTTGGCCTTATTGCTACCTTAACCGTTAACATTAGACAAACCTATCCTCCTTACACTTCCTTCAACTTCTGAGGTCTCACAGGAGGCAAAATATCCCAGTTGAACTACGTGTTATTCCAACAGTTCCGTACCTGCAATGTCTTTCAGTTGCAAATAATTGGAAAAGGATGTTTTAGCAAATCAAAAAGCATACCTTTTAATTCGTCAATGTCGAAACCTTATAAGAGTGTACATTAGGTACCATTAAGCGTGCTGCTATACACGTTTGACAGGGAGTACGTAGTCCCTGAGTCCCAAGTTCAAGGTCACGGGGGAAAAACCAGAAATTTTTTTGTCAACAGACACCTTGGGACAAATCCTGGTTACATAACATGTTTGTGAACAATTTTGGGAAAATCTAATTAGTTTCTCAACAAGGAAAGACTTTGGGAGGGGGGAAACCTAGTTACTTAACTGATTTGTCAACAGGATTTGAGAGAATATCCCCTAGCCTTGGTAAATACTCCATATACGGGGGGACCGAGCTGGTTAGTGTCATATATCCGTGATATGGTTCCTTTGATAGTATAATTGTGAATATTATTTTGTTGTGGGTGGAGTACTACAATAATGTGTAATTTCGCGGTATTGAATATTAAGAGACAGGGGAAAGAGACCAGTGATGAAGTGATAAAAAGAGCTGCAAATGTTGCAGTAGAAATAGCACCAGGGAGCAGATTAACTTTCAAGTGGGATGGGATGTTCAGTAGATATGTAATATCTCTGAGTCGATTCAATATGGATGAAAACATATGTTTTGCGGCCAAAGTGAATATAATGAATATATCTACCTTACAAGCAGGTTTGAATGCAATTGTTGAGCATATAGAGAAAAACGGACTGAGTCATTTACTGAAAAAGCCATAATATTGTTTTATATATTTATATAAATTTGTTGAATAAATATATTGATGATCATTTGCTTATCTTTTTTTTGTAGTTAAACATTTTTGTGAGTTGTTTACTCTTTCCAGAAGAACCAATAGGTGATGAGAGAGTATTTGAAACAGACTATTTTCTTTCTTCAATATTTGTTAGTTAGTATGTATTCAGCAGTGTAAACATCAACAGTAAAAAAAAATGAATGTATTTGAGAAAGAAAAAATCATGCAGAATCTTGTCACTTTGGAAAAATGTTTAAATCTAAATGACCAGTTTAAGAAATTCTCGGTGCAGAGGAGAATCTTCAGTCAAAGAATGGTTGATGACATCATGAAACGGGACTCTCCAACCTTTGATTATTGTATGAGGCTTTTACATCGTGGTCCCAATGCACTCACTCAATTTATTGACATACTAATTGAAACAAAACAAAAAGTATTGTAGATTTGCTTTTGAACATTATATAGATTTTCCAAAAACAATAGGAACAGTTTGTATGGAAAATCTAAAACCTCACGTTCCAATGAAGCGAATAGAAAGGGAAATAAATCCCGCTCAAACATGTTTAAAGTGTGACGTCACCTGTTTACTCCTCTTCCTATTTTGTCTCTAGGAAATCTGAAGCGAGTACTAGAAGCAAAAGAAAGAAAAACATTCTTTCTAGCAGATGAATTAGTTTGTGACCTACAGTCTGTGTGTCAATAGTGAAAAAAATGTGTTACATATGTCCTCTATGTCTTATACATTAGGCAGTTGGTCGTCCTGTGAGAATTGAACTTCTGTCATTGAATATTATGAAAAGTGTAGATTGTGGAATCCATTTAAACTTCACCGAGGATATTCCATTAAAATTAAAGATTGTAATTCATGCCTTGAAGACGTTTGCGATTCTCATGTCAGAGGATTCCTATGTTCAAACTGTCACTATGATAAATGTAATCAGTGGGAAAATACCTATCCTGGTATGATTAGAAAAAAATCGAAACGATCATTTAGTATATTCTTGAGAGACTGGTATCGTCGTGGATTTAAATTATATTGGGAAGAAGAATTTGGACCACGGTTCAAGTGCCAAAATAACAAAAGAGTTTGGTTTATACGACCTCGATGTGAAGATACTGGATGCTATGATTAAAAACCTACAGATTTTTATTTGGCAGTTACGGAAAGTGATTTTTTAGTTAAGAATTCTGTTTGTGACATTGCATCAAATACACAAATGGAAACACTTAAATTTTGCAATATAAATGAAAAAAGTATCATTGACTACACAAAGAGCGACGATAAGAGTGAAACTACATTGTATTGTACTAAACGTGATCCTGACTTTTTCCTACTCGATCAATACAAAGTGAATGTAAATGATCTACCACTACTAGTTGTCGTCGACAATGATGATCATCTACATGTAGAAGAATAAGAAATCTAAACAAAAAGAACCTTTTTGTTATGTATATACATGTTTTATTAATAAACAAATTTACATACATTTTTAAAACACTTTACTCGTAGGGCACTAAAATCAATATTATACAATTTTGAGAGCATATTTTCCACCACAAAGTCGTTCAGACGTGGATTGCTACGTAAATGATGAGAAACTGCATGTAAGTATAGCCACGACATCTGAAAACGAAATATAGTAGCGCATGAAAACCACAGCTTTTAGTCGATAGATCCTGCACTCTCTTCTGGTTTTGAAAAATAGGTTTCCCACTGCTTTCAATATAGGTTTTAATATGGTAACCATAGAATATATGTGGGAATCCGAGAGGATCGAAAAATTCAATAGTCTTCGTTGTTTGAAAGATGCACAACCAGTGACCAGTATTTCTTGTATCCGATGGACTGCTATTATCAATGATAATGGTATGAGTATCACCTTGAATTTTGTCAAGGAAATCTGAGGGTAGACAACAGGATTTGTATTTGGACATGAACGAATCCAAGTTAAATACATTAATTATTTGATTTGTGTTCGTGGTGTCAAGTCTAGTAGAACACTATCATCGGGAGTGATCTCCCAATAGGTTTGAATTTGATATAGCAATTAGAACGTAATATTTTCAATCAAAGCAATGGTAAATGTGCACTCTAAATGTACACTCCCTGTTCTGACAACGGTCAAATCCTGAGTGCCAGACAAGTCTAAAACAATTTCTCCATGAGTTTCTGAAAACATTGAATTAGTTATTCCATTTTCAAAAAGTTGTGAATCATGATCCAGTGATTGCATTGTCAATTCATTGAGAGTTCTGTAGGATTTGTACTTTGCACACAAGACTGGACAAACCAAAAAATAAAAATCATGAGGGGATGTGGTCCAGGACCCAACGGCGCTAGCACTCTTTACAAGGGCCAATGCAAGTTTCGAGGGGATTTCCCCACTGATAAATGACTACGTATAACTCCGAGAACCTGTGTAACTACGAACCTGTAGAACCTGTATCAGTATAGCTTCGAGAACCTGTAGCAATGTGACGTTGATTGGTAACTGTATGAGGAACGAACAGTATGATGTTGTTACCGTTGGCTCTCAGTTTTTCCACTGCCAATGCAACAGAGTTCATGACCTGTTGTTTTCGCACATGAAGTACTGCTGAAGTGAGATTGACCGTTGCATCAGGGGCTCCACCAATTGTTTTTCTCAAAATGAAATTACCTGGAGCAAGTTGTAACCTTATATCAAACTTGACGTTGGGTGGTAAACAATTGGAAATATCAAATTTTTCATTATTTTATTTACCAAACCAATGAAATTCCTTGGTCACACCTTTAGTCAGATTACCATCACTGTCGATATTTAATCTATGTTCACCATCTACTGCATGACCTTTCAATTCCTTGTATGATTTTGGTGTCATCAACATAAATTGTATATAGCTTGCATAGTTTGACAAATTATTGCTAGTGCTCATCAATGTTCCATTAATGTACACATTAATTTGTCTGAACAAGTTGTGTAGAAAACAGTTTTCATAGGATAGACCATCAACAGCGCGAGGAGTTTGATTGTCAGACTTTTTATTCACCACAACATTTAAATCAATAAATTTGGATGACAAATCAATGAAATAATCTTCATTGGAAAATATTTTAAAGTGTATATATTTGGACAAGGGTTGTTGAGGATAAAAATTGTTCATAGTAACCATGTTTGACACTGACAACAACATTTTCAGCATTGAATCGATTTAATGATGAAGTAATCGATGGTTGTGATTCTTTATGAGGGAGATAAGTCATCTTATGAGAAAAAACCTTGTTTTGATCTAACAATCTTTTTCTTCTTCTTTTTGTTGATGCTTTTTCTTTTCAAAATTGTTGTTGTTGATGGCTTATGCTTCTCACCTGGATGGAGATTGATGAGTGAATGACTACCACGCATCCTTTTTAAACCTTTCCCATTTTGCTGAGATTTTAATTGTTCGCCAACAGCTCTTGCTGAAGATCTAACATTTTCCTTAAGACTCTCGTTGAAATTTTTACCAGAGCTTCAGTCCTGTGGTGTTGAGGCAGCAAAATTTATTGCAGCTGGTGCAATATATTTCTTGGCAAGGGGTAGTGCAGAACAAAATAGCCTAGCAAACCAACTACCAAGACAATAGCCAGAAATTGTACTACGCCCCTTGTAGTAGTCCAATCCATGACCTATTTGATGAGGACTCAGAGCAGCAGCATAACAATTAATGTCAGGACAAACAAATGGGATTCTTCTACTTTTCATCTTGAATGACAGGTCGAAAATGACATGTAATAACACGCAAGCCCTTTATTACAGTTAAAACATCACCGAGTTCAGTTGTTAGTGTTAATTGATAAATTTCCAAATCTGGAGTGTTTACAGGAAAATACTGGAGGGGTCCTATATTATAGTGATGAACATTATTTTCTGTACTTTTTCTTTCTAGAACACGTAAAAGGGGGACACAGGAATAACCAACTCTGGAGGATTCCAGAAACAAACTGTAGATGAATATACAACTGTTCGAAGAGAAGCTGGGTGCATAGTCTGCATAGATAACATGGTCACTGCCACTGAATTTTCTGTCTTAATAATACGGTTTTTAAAACTGAGAACCTAAGTAAATTCTCATTGAGGAAAATTCTTTCATTCTCAAATGGATTGGTAACATAAATTCTCCTTTGTTCCGTCGAATAATTGAAAGTGAAACCACCTGTTTTTCGACTTGCAATTTTTTTGTTGATAACTCGACACAGCTCATTTTTATTCCCAGAGTATCTAGATCTGAAACTCAGTAAATTGAAAAAAACAATTTACTTTAAGAGGGGCGGGTGGAAACCGACGAATAAAATGTCATCCTGATTTGTCGGCTACAGGGGGAGTTCAAGGTTTAAGATTTGACGCAGGTTTGAAATGTTTTAAATATGCATTTTTAGCTGCTGCTCATAGACCTCTTGCGGTGGAAGCTAGCATGAAAAAACTGGACGAATTTGCGAGAAATGGTGGAGAAAATTTCCCAAAAGTAAATTTTGACTGTTTTGAGGGCAAGTATCTGGTGTCGTTAAAAGAAATAACTATGTTTGAAAAAGGAAATGAAAATTTTGGGTTGGGAGTAGTGGCTCTTCAATATGATACAGAATTTGTGGATGGGGGGAAGAAACCAAATAAAAAAGGAGTTTTGTATTCAGTTAGGACACCGGCAGTAGATAATATAAAAAAATTGGTTTGGATCATATATGAGCCTGCCAAACATATAAATTCATATGGTCATTTTTTCCCCATTACTGCAGTTAGTAGATTGTTATCTCAGAGAGTTCAGAAAGAGAAATGTTAATAATTTCCCATGTGCCTTTCCCCATTTCGAACTGAAAAAAATTCAATGATCATATGAAATATTGCAAAATTCACGGTAATCAAAGAATAGAAATACTGGCAGGAGACAAAGCCATTTTCAATTTTAAAACTTTCAAAATTCCCAGTTACAGAGTGATAAGGTGGCTTTGTATTGTGAAGCAAGATTGCTGGATGTATCTGACTTATCAAAGCCAAATATAGTCAAAGAACATAAACTTGTAGCCGTGTCCTATGCTCATGCTCAGCAAGACCCCAGCAACAAAATGAAACTTGTAGAGTTTTTTTGAGACTATGGGAGAGGAGGGTAACATGGAAAAAGCACTTGTAGCACTAATCAAAACAGCGAATAAGTCTATATCAAGATTGCGTCATACCAACTATCCCATGTCACTATCAGATGAGGAAGAATGTGCTTTAGAATTAGAATCAATTTGTTGGGTTTGTAGGGATGCACTTGACGAGAACGATAACGTAGGAGATCATAATCATCTTATTGATGCTAATTCCACATGGAGAAGTAACTTTCGGGGGTGGGCTCATAATAATTGTAATATAAATATTAAACAGTAACTCTTTCTTCCGACTTTTAAACACAATTACAAATCTGATCTGAAGTTTGTGCGACGATCAATGACACAAATTCAAAGAAATGGAGTTATAGATGATGCATGGGTGGAAGACAGCATTTCCTAAAAAATCATACCTAAATCATCGGAAAAATTGCTTGTTTTAGAATATATGTAGAAACATGTTGAAGACGGCGTTGAGTACACGAATAAAATTCGCTTTTTAGATTCCTTCAGCTTTTTTCCAAAATCTTTGAGCGAATTGATTATAGTACAGAAATACGATGACGGTTGCAACACTTTCCCCCTTCTCAAACAAAAATTTCCAAATGCTTTATATGATTTTTTAACAGTCAAAGGAATTTACGCTTATGATCATTTTAACTCCATGACGACATTTGCCGAGGAGAAAATTCCCTCAATTGAATCGTTTTACGACAGTCTGCACGATCTTAGGTGCACCCCTGATGAATACAACTCTGCCAAAAAGGATTGGGCAGAGGGAGGGTGTAAAAATGGATTTGACTACTGCAAATTGTATTTGTCAAGTGATGTGCTAACACTATTGGATATTGTATGTAAAAATACCGATCAAATTTACAAGGAATTTAATCTTGATCTAGGGTATTATTTTTCCAGTAAACATATGGTAATGGACCTATTCCTAAAACTTAGTCGGGAAAAAATTGGACTCATCACTGACATTGATCAACACTTATTTATCGAGAGATCAATGAGGGGTGACTACGTTTTTCATGGGAATCGTATCTTGGAAACTGATCCAACTGGAGAGAAGACGGGAGAAAAGAGGGATGCAGTTTTCCTTGATATGAATTCCCTATACCCCTCCGCTATGTCTCATTATGCTCTACCTTGCGATGACTATAAGTGGATCAATGACCCTTTTGCCTCCAATTTCTCCAACATTGCCAGTTTTGAGGAGAATGGGCCGGTGGGATGGTTTTTTGAAATTGATGGGGAGATACCAGTGGAGCTTTAAGATACGGAAAAAGATTTTGTTTTTCCATGCATTAATAGATCTGTGTCTAGGGACTCTTTGAGTCCTCGCAACAGATCTTTGGTGGAGGAGAAGAGAATGCATTGGTCACTTTCAAAACAAAAGCTTATTGCCGATCTCCTGCCGACAAAAAATATTGTAGTACACCACTTAGCATTGAAATGGGTGTGTAACAATGGTTTCAAAGTCACAAAGATCCATAGAGCCATCCAATTCAGTCAAAAACCTTATTTGAAAACTTTTGTTGACACTTTTGTCAAGAAACTTTCCGAAGCGAAAACAAAGGTCGAAAAATAAATCTATAAACTCATTTTAAATTCGGCCTTTTGTAAAGTGTGCGAAATGTGCGCAATAGGAGTCGTTGTGACGTTGTTACCGATCCTGACCAATGTGCTCGAATTATTGCCGATCCCAATTAAACTTCCTTTACAATCATTGCTACAGACATAGTACTGTCGAGTAGGAAAAAAAGAAACATAGTATTGATTAAAAATATTGCAGCAGGCAGTACCATCTTCGACCTTTCAAAAAAACTCATGCTTGAATTCTACTACAAAATGGCTAGGGTATAATGGCCGGGGAAGGAACAAGTAGAGGTCTGCTACGGGGATACAGATTCTCTATTGTTAAAAGTAAAAACAGAAAACCTACTTGACGATTTGGCTAACGGTGAAATCATCAGTTCTCGGATGAACTATACAAACTGGGATGGGGAAATCTATCCGGAACTAGTCAAACTTCAAGCTCCAAACCAACTTTTTTTAAAAAAATCAGAAACAGGAAGTGACATGATTTCTCGGGGTATGTTTGTAAGTCCGAAGGTGTACTTTATACTGACACACACCGAAAAAATCAAAAAACATTGCAAGGGAGTGCCCACGTACTATGTGGAAAAGAATTTTCACATGGACGTCTATAGGAATTGTATTGTTGAAAATACAATTCAACGAGCGAAACTGTTGGAAATTCGCTCGTTAAAATATAAAAATTTTACTGCAAATGTTGAAAAGATTGCCATGAGTACCATTTATGACAAGGTTTATGTTTGAAGAGATGGTGTAAGTACCATTCCCCTTGGGCACTACTTAACTTCCGACCGAGACGAGTGTGTTCGTCATAGGGAAAGTATGGGTGTGAGTAAACTTATTTAAAAATTCCTAAGACCTTTGGGGGGGGGGGGGGCTCGCGGTCCACGCCCCAGGGAGAGGGCCTTCGGCCGCCCAGCCGGCCACCAGCGGGGGGGGGGGGAGCCTTCGGCCACCCGGCCGGCCACCGGGGGGGTGCTACCGGTAGCATCTTTTAATGATTTAGAGCAGATTTTGTTTGGTTCCCCTGTGTTGTATTATTAAAAAAAAAATTTCTTAATATATAAATATATACATATGTGTGTATATACATTTACTAGGTTTTGTTGCATAATGTAAAAAAAAATTGTTGTATTTCTAATGTTTTTTTTATGTATTGACTATTTAATATAGTAAAAACTTTGATTTTACTTCAGTTGTTGTTGTTCATTGAATAGAGTTAGATACAAATAGCAGAGAAAGAAAAAAAAAGAAGCATAGATTATGTATCAGTTTATAACACCTTTCAGAGCTTTTCTCTGTGGGCCACAAATGAGTGGGAAAACAACACTTTTGATGAAAATAATTCAGAATCGAGATGAAATATTGAAAGCAGGAGATCATCAAACTACTATAAAAAATATATACTATTGCTATAGTGTTTGGCAACAATCATGTGATAGAATAAGGACTATTGGACCTAAAATTAAATTTATCAAGGGATTGGATGTTGTGTTCAATTCAATTGAACCAAATTCTTGGCTTATTATTGACGATTTAGCCGAATCAATAGAGCAATGGTCTGAGGAAATGATCTAATTGTACACCTCAAGTTCCCATCATGAAAAAATTTCCGTCACCATTGTTCTACACAATCTCTTTCATCAGAGTAAATGTATGCGAACTCTTGCATTGAACTGTACTCATTACATTGTGCACAAAGTTGTTCTTGACTCAAGTTCCCTCATAACATTAACCAAAATTCTTGTTGTCAGCTTACAATGAGGCTACAAGTAAACCATATGGGTACATTGTAATTGACCTTAATCAAAACACACCTTGTAATGGGATAGATTCTCAAAAAATATACATCAAAATTCCCCAATTAAAGTTACCCCAGTAAAATAACATCACCCAAGAATGTGAATTCCAAAAATTCAAGTAACCTATAAATCAAACAAAGATCAAGCGTTCAATTTAAAATACAGAAATAAACGTAGTTAATTAAACAAAATTCTTTCCCACAGAAAATGTAATAAGTAAATCTGACCCCCCGTCTCCAAAGTATTCAATAAATATTAGCTTGACCAAATCTTATACGGCAGGTGACTAACACCTGTGTTCGAATAATAAGCACTCGAAAATACCAAACCGTCAAGAGAGTAAGATTTACAATACAAAAAAGTAGTCGCTCGAGATGCAAAATATATTTGCTTAAGATAATCGAATTGTTCTGAAGTATAAGTTTAAAACTGGGTATCTTAGTGAAATTAATTTTTATTATCCCTTACAAATTTAAAAATAAATAAAATATAAGTCTTCTTAAAATTAAGCGACACCCTGCTGGGAAAATGTTACAAATACAAAACTTTGATCGCTTGAAAAAATCCCAAAGTGATAGCTTAAAAGTCATAAATTAAGCGACACCTGTTAGCAAAATATTGCAGTGTAGAATTTTTAGTTGATAGAAAAATTCCAGAGTGACATCTTAAAACTCATAAACTGTAATTAAACCCGAATAGCCCATTGGTGCAAGCCAGTCCAATAGTAATGTAGGACAATAGTGCAGCCAATAAGGACTGAGAAAATATACTTTTAGCAACGCCTAAACGTAACCTCGGGCATAGTTGCAGAGGATAGATAGTGAGAACTTAACAATTTTGCGCCAGTCTACTAGGAGTCTACTATCAGTCTTAGTTTGAGTCTTTTACAGTCTTCTACAGTTTTTAGTTTGAGTTCAGTTTGAGTCTTGCACCATGATTGCGTTGTAATAAACTTTTGAAGTGTACAAACATTGAATCATTTCCCGTGTTGTGAATTTGTTGATATAACCAAGAACTCTGCGACCATGATGTAAGTACAATAAATGCATCATTATTTTATTTTACTCTCTTGTGTTAATATTTCTCAAGCTCGATAGTCCTTGTGGCTCCACTCGCTCCTAAGGGAAACTGAAACTCATCAATCTGATTTCGAGTCAGTATGGCCGTTAATACAAGCTCCCCACATGTACTCCTGGATTAAGCTCCCCACTCTAGAAGTTCAGCCTCCACTCAGGTAAGCCACCCGCGGACCGCTAACCAAGAGCTTAACTAAATTTCCCATTGGATAAATTAATCGAAAATCCCAAAAAAAGATATAAGAATTAGTCATTTTGAAAACCCCCCCAATAGAACTAGCTTCAACTAACCAAACTCTGCCGACGAATATTTTCAAAGGAAAACCCCCCCATTAGAAGTGGCGCGGTGGTTTTAAAGGAGCAAAAACCCACGGACACAATTGAAAAAAAAAAAACGTTGATAAATATGAACGACAGGGAAATATTTTTTTCTTTTTCTCTTTGCATGATTTTAAGTGTAATATTTTTTACATATTTTCAAGTGCAAAAATTTTTTTTAGTCCCAAATCCTATGTAAATAGTACAAAAAAGAGGAAACGCAGTTAAAAAATAAAAATTTTAAATAGTATAAAACAATTAAAAAACAGTACCGAATTTTAACCCAAAAAAAAAAGAAAACCAATATTTCGTTAGATCAAAACGCACAACTATTAAAGCAAAAACTTATCGCCAAAACAGTGGAAATATCAAAATCACTACCCCCATATAACGGAGACTCAGATGTGGATGAATTTATTATCCAATTAAACCAATTCGTAGAGGTTACTCAAACGGACTTAAAATCATTAGTAGGCATGTTGTTAATGAGACTTAAGGGACAGGCATTAACATTCCTGAAACAAATAGAACAAACGATAGGGGAAAATAACAACCTCCCAATAAACTCAATCGAAAAATTGCTAAAAGCGTTCCGAGAAAGATTTGTTGAAACCAGTTCAACACACAAACTAAAGCATGGTACGGTTTGTTTCGACGAAACACAAAATGTTAGAGAATACCTGCACAAAGTAATGGTATCTATTGAAGCCAAGTACGGAAAAGAGTTTGGTCCCTTATACGATAAAATCGTATTAAATGCTTTCATGCAAGGATTAAGCCCCAAACTGTACCGAATGTTGATATCAAAAAATATCCAAACTTTAGACCTAGCAGTCCAGGAAGTGGAGAGACTGATAGAAATTGACTCAATTGTGGCGAACCACAATAAATCAAGAATAAATAATGTAGAAAATTCAACTCCGGGACGATCACGAGCAATTTTCCAAAATTTCTTTCCAAGAGACAACTCACCCAAACCAAACCAAAATAGATCCCCAACCCCTACGAGACAAAGAATGGTACGTTTTGGACCCACGAATACAACAAACTAAGTACAAAACCCCCCAATTATATGCTACGCATGTAATAAACAAGGACACATTGCCAGGGAATGCCGTACTAGAAATAACTTTACACCAGTAACCCCCAATTTTAATAACCGTTTGTTCGGGAGAACAAACTCAAACGCCAATGGGGCAGGAAACTATAGAAATAACCCCCCACGTCTACCCTTATACCGCAACTCGTACCAACAAGGATTCGTGTGTACAAATCCAACGAATCCTTCCCAATATACGAATCCCCAAACCTATAGAACTCCGTCCCCCAACCGACACACTAATGATCGGGTCCCCAGCCCACAGATGCGACAAAATATGTACCAACTTAATTCACGAACAGTGTATCCAACTAGATTCAACAGGAACACAACCGATAACAGAGGATATTTTTTTTCAACGGGAACTGAAAGAAACTTTTCGTCAATACGAAACGAACAAATGCCGCGAGCTGTCGGCACGAGAAACTTTAACCCACGCAATAATACGTGGCAAGTAAGACAATCAAATGTCAATCAAATGGGAATTTCACATACTAGTGAAGTGGAGGGTGAAATTCCCAACGAACCTCAGTGTCAAACCCCAACTTATCAAATAAGCGCACAGGGAAACGAATTAGGCCCCCAAGAAAATTAACCGGGACCCTGGAGGCCAATATTTTTTATAGGTCCCATCCTGTAATTGTACCTTCTTTTAGTGATAATAATGATATGCTACCTATATTGAATAATTTTAGTGTCGCGAGTATTAATTTCAAAGCGTTAATAGATTCGGGTGCATCGGTTAACATAATAAGTTCAAATGTATTTAATAGACTCCCAGTATATATTAAGCGACGGAAAAATTTCAATATTCCCAATTTAACAAGTGTCACGGGGCATAGGCTGGAAGCTATAGGCTCCATATGCCTAGATGTGATAAAATATAATAGGATCTTTCCTACAAACTTCATAATCTGCAAGAATTTCCCATATGACGCTATAATTGGTGCTAATTTTTTAAAATCTAATAAGGTGTTATTAGATATAGCAAATAACCGACTCGTGTATCCACACGACCCTATTCTCCAACGCGTGGAGAGAGGGGAAGCAACAGTGAATAGAATCAAATCTTTTGTACCCCACGTCACGTCATTTCCTCCCATTTCTCGTCCCGTGGGAAATCAAACGAGCAAACGGATCGAAAATCAAAATCAATGGAGCAGACGAAAAAGTAAATCAAACAGCAAATGGATCGAGTCAGTAAAAGTAAAAATAGGAAAAATGCAGGAGTATAGACAAAAAGAGATAAAGAAAATAACTGAATTGTGGAATGAAATAATAAATCCAAACACTGTTGTAAGGGGAAAGGACTTGGAATCACCCTTACAATCAACTGCGAAAGCGGAAGACTTGACGCAACCAAGCGCCAATCTCAACTTAATAGAAAATAACACGGAAAAGAAATATTATGGGTTCGCAGTACGTAAAACAAAAATCCCCCCAAATACTATGCAAAGAGTACAAATCTCTCAAATGGTCACCCCTGTAAATGACAATTCTGAAATCTGGTTTGCATCCCCGTGTAAAGAAATTCCAGAAAATCTGTTTTGTGAAGAACAGATCATTTCATACGAAAAAGGCGAAAGTTTTATTTGGTTAACTAACACACATGAAAACGATATGATTACATTGAAAAAAGGAACATGCCTCGTTGAAATACAAGTTATTTCTGAGCACGAGCTAAACAAATGGAGAAACTCCAAGGGAAGCCTAGTGAATAGTGTTGGTAATAGGAATCCAAAGAATAACTACCCCCTAACAAAACCCCAATTTTTGGAAAAATTTAAATTAGATCATATCCAAAATACGCAATTAAAGGAAAAATTATGTGAATTGCTCTGGAATTTTAGAGATATTTTTTCTAAATGTGAGGAAGATATCGGGTTGATACCGTTCTATGAACACTCTATCCAAACCACAGGGTTGCCCGTTGCTAAACAGCCCTATCGCATTCCCCATCCCTACAAAGGCTGGTTAAAAAATAAAATCCGCGAATTGGAAAGAAACAATATTAGACGGCCAAGTATAAGCCCGTATTCAGCCCCCGTTATACTAGTACCAAAAAAGAACAAGGATCTTAGACTTGTAGTAGATTATAGAGCCTTAAATAAGCAAGTAGTAAGTGACAAATTTCCCCTGCCCCGAATTGATGAAATCCTAGATTCCATTTCAACCGAGAATAAAATTTTTACATCTCTTGACCTCACGCAAGGTTATCATCAGGTTAAGATAGCAGACAATGACGTTTATAAAACGGCCTTTTCAACAACGGAATGTGGCTCTTATGAAAATTTGAGAGTACCCTTCGGACTCAAAACTAGTTCAAGTGCATTATGTAGACCCCTATTACACTTATTACGAGGTATAGAAAATATTATCCATTTTGTGGATGATGTTATTTGTGTGGGAGAAACACCAGAGGACCATTTAAATACATTAACCAAAGTTTTCGAAAAATTCAGAGAGGGTAACTTGAAATGTAGACCGGAAAAAGTAAATTTGTTTCAATCCGAAATAAAATTCTTAGGAATGATAGTGACCCAAGGTCAAATATCACCGGACCCTGAGAAGATAAAATGTGTAGAGAATCTTAAGCCGCCAAAAACTATGAAACAATTAAGAGGCATTATTGGTTTAACCAGTTATTTTAGAAAATTTATACGTAACTACGCCCAAATCGCAAAACCCCTAACAGATCTAACTAAAGGGAATTCCCAAAATATCACCTGGTCTCAGGAAGCGCAAACTTCTTTGGACACTCTCAAGAAAGCTCTTACTTCTGAACCAATATTAGCGTTACCAGACTTTGAAAAAGGTACATTCGTGGTTACCACCGATGCTTCAGCTCTAGGTATCGGTGCAATCCTTTCCCAAATAATCCCCGTGGAAAACAACCCCGATCCCCAACAGGACCCCCCACAAAATATAGAGAAAGTCATATGCTAATCAAGCAGAACTCTAACCAAAGGCGAAAGTAGTTATTCAGCAACGCGATTGGAATTATTATCTATAATTTACCATTTAGATAAATTCAGGCATTATTTAGTAGGACGAAAGTTTAAACTACGCTCGGACCATAAAAGCTTACAGTACCTAAGCAAATTCAAAAATCCAACCGGAATCTTAGCGCGATGGATAATGAAAATCCAGGATCTGGATTACGAATTTGAACACGTGACCGGTAAACAGAATGCCCCTTGTGATTACCTAAGTAGATACCCTGAGAGTAACTCCTCAGACACTGAAACTAAACAGATAAATGCCATTAATCACATTAAACAAAAACAAAAGAAGGATATAACAAAAATCCTTATAGAAGAAAAAGGACCACGAGTAATTCCCTTATCCCTAGCCAATATTAAAAGAAACCAAGTTAAGGATGAAATGTGTTTGACCCTCATTAATTACTTTGTGAATTCAGATAATCTCCCTTATAAGTTCAGAGCCCTAAGACTGGAAATAGACAATTTCTATTATGACCTTGACGAAGAAATCCTTTGCCGGATAGTAACAGGTGAAACAAATAGAAATCAAACCTTAATAATCCCAGTGCTCCCCCAAAACTTAATAATACCTGCCTTTGAGTACTTCCATTCGGAAAGAGGCGGACACTTAGGAATAACCAAAACGTTCCACAAGTTAAAACAATACTTTTATGTCCCCTCGACGTTAACAAAACTCAAAGATTTTATAAGTACATGCGAAGCTTGTAACTTAAGAAAAAATCCTCAAACGTACCCCAATCCCCCCTTGGGAAGAGTGCCAATAGCAAGGTTCCCTTTCGACATCGTTTCATTTGACCTTTTTGGTACAAGTGGAGGACTACCTGTTTCTAATAGAGGTCATACTTGCATCCTCTCAGTAATAGACCATTTTACCGGCTTCACTTTTGCCAAAGCATTGAAAAATCAAGGCGCATATGCCACTAGTAAAGCCCTAGCAAAAATATTTTTAGAATTTGGCGTCCCTAAACGGGTCATTAGTGACAATGGATCTAACTTCGTTTCTAAAGTAACAAAGGATCTGATGAGTTTCCTTAAAATAGAAAAACTAGTAACCTCCCCCTACCACCCCCAAGCTAATGGAAAAATTGAAAATAGGCACAAAATATTTTCCAATGTTTTAAGTATTTATTCAAAGGACAACCGAAACAATTGGGATCAATATCTACCTTACTTGACCAATGTAATTAACACGGTATATTCGGAAACGACTAAAGAAAGTCCACTTTTTATTTTATTCGGACGCGACTTTGAAATACCTTATCAAGAAATCATATAATCAAGACAATATTACAATAGCACAGAGGACTATAAGCAAGACTTTATAAATAGGATAAGAAGAACCCATAAAATAGTTAGACAAGAGTTGGAAAAATGTAAAATGAATCAAGAGTTGAGGAATGAATCCAAAATCAAAGGAAATATAAATTTTAAGGTAGGCGACCGTGTCTATCTGAAAAATGAAGCTAAATTGGAAGGCAAAAAACTTTCCAATAAGTATTCAGGACCCTACAGAATAATCAAAAAATATGACAACGAATTTACTTTTAAAATGATAAATCCAGAAAACGGAAGAACATACAAGGCACATGTAAGCCGTATGAAAGGTGCCAAATACCCCGTTGAATGGGCACCCGAACCCTCATCTTCAGATTCATCAAACGCTGAAAATATATGTCCTAAATCCAGTCTATACTAAATAAAACCATTTAATTTCAAACAAAACTATTTTGAAAAAAATAGCGAAGAGGAAGATTTTGAAGAATTTTTGGCCATGAAAAATCTTGTCATCCCTAAAAGAAAACCCCTAATACCCGTACCTGCAAGAACCCCAAAGAACCCAGAGAGCTCATCCACAGAAAGCTCAGAGCAAGAATTGGATTATACGCTGTCGCCAAAAACCCAATTTTTCCCCGATAGAATTTCAACTCCATGTCCCCCCAAAAGATTTCCTGATGACATAGTATCCCCAGCACCCCCAATAGAAAGACCCCTGTCGCTACAGGAGGAACTATACAGAGCCGTGGAAACCCCAGGTACAAAAAGGAGGAAAACTCCTCCCAGAGATAAAAATACAAAAAACCTGAGAGAGGCTATGGACATGATCAACTATCCAATAAAAACAAGGCAAAGTACCTTGCCGTGGACACAGAAACGCCCTGAAAACGAAAACTTGGGACAGTACCATCACATAACGGTATCTAAAGTAAAACCCAAGGAATCTCACTCCTGGAAACAGACCATGTTACGAAATACACCACACCCCCCGGAAGATATGGCATTCAAGCAGTGGAGACATTCTCCAAAAGTATTTGACTCCTCCCAAAGTTCCCAAGAATCTTTTAACTCCCCCGAGACAGGACCTCAGCGTGAGGAAATAGAAAATAAACCCTCAACTTCTAGAGCAGATGAGATATATGAAGCAACGGCAGGTGATACCACAAAACCTCAAAGGACAACCCCAGAAAGCCATAATGATGAATCCTCAGGAACTAGCTCGACCGAGTCCGACGATGAACCCCAAGACGCACAAAAACAAAAACCCACTTCGGCTACTGCCCATGCAAAACAGGCTAAGGCAAAAGGCCAAAAATTCCTTTCGAAACAATACAAGAAATTTGATCTAATATCCATGGGAAAGTCAAAAAAGAGTAAAACGCCATAAAACTGACAGGAGGTTACCACGAAATCTGGGAGAATTAGCAAAAGACCGTACAAATGGAAATACGTCTAGGAACAAGTACCCCCCAAAAAAAAAAAACTATAAGCTAATATTAAATCATAAAGAGCAGTTCAAAAAACCTATAACCAGAATATATGGGCAACTTTTATTGTGATGCCCATTAAAGTTCGCAATAAGTCAATGGTTAATTTTTCCATATAAGTTAGACCCCGACCTGGAAAAGACTCCCGACGAGAGCCAACGAACAAGCCGTGTTCAAGCCCCCCCTCCGAAAGAAAAATAACTAGTGCAACCCTATTACTGACAGAACAAGTATGGATCAGCTATTTCAAGTACGAGCAAAACTCCTAGTGGCATCGGCCGAATTAGTAAAGGAAAAATCGAAAATTGAAAATATGATAGAAACCATACTTAAATCGCTTAGCGAAGTTAAGGCGTCCCAAGAAAAAATGAACAAGAAGATAAATGAGATCCTAATTACTAAGCAAGTAGACAAGTTAATAGAGGCCCAATTTATAGAGGTGAAAGAACACATCACCAAAATCCAGAATGAAATGGAATCAATTAGTGACACCGCAATTGTCGAGGGATACAATTATCCCGACCAGATCCTAAAATTACAAGTATTGTACGATAAAATGCAGGAAATTGGAAAAAAAAGTACAAGATTACAAGAATAGTACCATCCTGTCCGCGACGATGGCAATACAAGAACTCCTAACACCCCAGAGGGCAAAGATTCTGGACATGCAACATAAGTACGACCACTTGAAGGCACAAAAAGAAATAATTAAGCTGCAACAAGATAGTTTAAAGAAACAGCTAAAAGAGAACCACATCGAAATTAATAAGGAACTACAGAAACAGAGAGATTTTTGCTCAAATTTGGAACAAATGGTTGCAACATGTTTTACCATTGAAATTGATCTACCCCTCAGCCCCCATTTGGAAAATCTTCTTACTAATAGTTACAACGAAGGATCATCCCAACCTGCATATTTGGCGATTCCAAATCAGGCTCGTCAGCATCACATGAAACCCCAAGTGGAAACAAATCAGCATAATCCTCTAACGGATAATAATATAATTACGAGGAACCAGTACCCTGACGCCCAAGAGAATGCTATTACGGGCCAAGATCCCTCAAAAAGCTATGAACAACAAGGAACACCCAAAACCCAACCATCGCCAGAAGCCGCAGAAAACTAAGAAATGCCAGACAAGATAATAAATCTAGATAAACAAAAACAAAAATAGTTAAAAATTCTTCCTCTTCAAACTCCCCTTAGGATAAATTAAAATGACTACTTTTACTAGAATGTTATGTTTTAGCGACAAAAAAAGTAGAAAGGACCCCACTGGAATAGCTACAAATATTTAAAAAAGATTATTTTTTTTCTTATTGAAATAAACTGTCATTTAAATAACAAATAAATAGATAAATGGCGGCCGCTCAAAAGTTCAATTTTAAAAAAAAAAAAAAAAATGCAATGGAACGCAAACCTTACATTACTAGGACAATGTCAACAGCCTGTAGTTTACCCCCCCCCAGAGTAGGTACAACTGACGAAAACCAGGGCTAGCGTATTGAGGAGCTTTAACTCAGGGCACGAGGATCAAATCCGTGTCCTAGGTTTGGCCAGCTATCAATCCATAACCCCGGTCCACTAAATCCCAAAAAATTACTTTTAATTCAAAAAAAAGTATTCGGATCGGCGCTTCAGTAGATTCTGTATCTTCTCAAAATCAAGTTTGTGGAATATTTATTTTTAATCATCATGCCAACGACATAATCAAATACGGAACTCCAAAATACACTAAATTTAATCATAAAAAGAGATGACCGGAAATAACCACAACCCAAACTTGCCGTAAAGGCTACGAAATAACAAACAACTTAAAATATCAAATCAATAAACTATATATGCAAGTTATTATTGTATTAACAGCCCAGCTAAGAAACAATTAGGAAAACGGGTAATTAGCGGCAACATAATAAGCAAACTTATCATGGTTTCTAGATAGTTAAATGTGTGCATATATATATATATATATGTACGAGAGTAATAATACAAGGCATGATTTACCTGCAAATAAGCATACGATAATTAACCAAATTGTAGATATAGGGCCGCTGTCAATCTAAATAACAGAAGCAGGCCTCAGTCATAATATGAACTGAAAATTCTGCAAAAAATCAACCAATCGAAAATAATTCAAACAAACAATAATGTTAAATTGATGGACTTGCTTACATATTCCTCCGAACAAAACCACAAACTCCAATGCATTCCAAAAATTACAAAAGCCAAAACGGCGAAATTTGGCCATCCACAGCCTTACCCCCGTGTGTTTTCGCTTGTTTTACCTCAAAAGTGTACGTACCAACAAGTTAATACAAAAAATTTAGTTACCCTAACGTGCACCATGCGTACTAGTCGGCCTCCACTCCAACCCAAAGGTTAGGAAATACGCTAATTTTCCCTTAAATATTAGTGCAAATTTTAATTATTGTAGACAAAGAGTTATTAATCTATCAGAACAACAAAGGCAGTCCTTACTATTCCTTCAAATCCTTTCCTAAATTTAAAGAATTCAAAAACCAATTTCCCGAAATTTGAAAGGAAAAATGACGTTGTGATTCATCAAGAAAAATGGTACTAATTTACCTCAGATGTCAATAATCGCGTGTACAATTCAATTGAACCCCATGTAAAGCATCGACACGATACGTTGCAACAATACTCAAAGCCAGTAATTTCAAAACGTAGTTCTAACCACTAAGATTTATGATTTAAGATTTAGTACAGTCAAATCACATAAGCATAGTTCCATCGATATAACTCACTTTCACTTTTCATCTTTTCATTAACAAAAAAATATTTGACAAGGGTGATATCGTGTACTCTGATTTAATTGCACACCTATAATTAATAATCTTTTTGCCTAAAAACTAAGAAGTAGCTTATCATGACAAAATGTTACACAAATATCAAGAAACCCGCAGCAGAAAAAAAAAAATTAGGCCTGATAAAGGTGAGAAAATGAAAAAAAAATATAGCTTGCTATCAAAAATTGATATCTACGATATATCCTTAACTATAGATTTAGTCGTATATTGTTCATAGAGTGATCTGGCATAATAGAAAATAAATAAAATAATACACAGTTCCGTTCCGAAACCTAAACGAATAAAAGAAGTTAGTTGCGAGAAGATTGACTAAAAACGAAAATTATAGTAACCTTAAAAAACGTAAAAAAAAATAGCTTGCAAGAAAAATGTAAAAAAATAAATCCTATACAAAGTCCCTATAAAACGTAAAAATAAGTCAAAATTGCAGAACTTAAAATATTAATTTTGACGCATACATTTCAATTTACGAAAATGCGATATAATCCTTAATAGTAATATATCCACAAATACCAATAAAACCACCAAGGCAGTTTTATCCGTGAGACACAAAAACACGCCAAAAAAAAATGAAAAAAAAAAAAAACCTAAAAAAAAAAAAAAAAGAAAAGGAGAGTATTTTTTTGGCCCAGCCAATTTTTTTGCTATAAAGCATTTATTTTTGTGGTCTAGCCTATTCGGTTAAATTAATTTCTTTAATTGCATAATTAAATATTAATTCACATATCCTCTACGTCAAGAGTGACAAACGTTAAAGAAAAACCTTCCATGAAGCCGAAGTATGTTAAATTATTACCAAAATTCCAAAATATCGTACCAATAAATAAAAATTAAAATATAATTAAGACAAAAAAAACCGCGATGGTATTTACGTATGTTTTTGAGGACCTACCATAGAGAATATGTTTCTCTAGCATACAATTTTTGTACAATAAAATTAAAATCTTTAATAAAAAGATCTATGCAACACCTTGTTCTTTGAATGAGTATTAAAAAAAGGAGAACTCTTACATCAAATAGTCAGAGAATAATATAACCAACAAAAACTGTAACAAACTGCAACAATAAATTCAACCAATTTACTTTGAATTGAATTGAAAAACAAAAATGAACCACCAATTAGAGTAAAATCGAACTAACATATGCCTGTCAAAATACTCTAAAAACCAAAATTATTCAGACGTAAAGAATTACAAAAAATAACCAATTAACGCAAAAGGAAGAAAATCCTTCCAAAAATTGACGATTAGTCATAAATACTCATATCACAAGATAGTATTTAATAATTTCTACTAACCTTATGAGCCAGTTGCGACCTCAAGTCCCTGCTAATCCTTAAATCCCCCAATAAGTAATATGGCATAGTAAACCACATGTTAGTCACAAAACTAACTTCGCGAAAGCACGTATTTAAGAGTTCGGAGAATACGTACTCACTAGTGAATATGTGCTCAACTAAAATCAATAGAACAAAACAGACATTTATACGAAGCATGAATAACTGAAAAGTAATTTCTAACGCAATTAAGTGAAAGTAAAAGCCATAAAATAGATTACAACATCTGTGAGATAATTTAGCCCTTTGTTCGGACATACGCTTCGAAGACCCTAAACCAACAAGGATAAATTATCAAACTTTCTCCCCGAATCAAACCCTTACAGAAGAATAACCGACTAAAGAGTATAACGATAAAATAACCAAAAAAAAAAGAATTACAGATATTATAAGTAACATTATAATCAAAGTTAGGTGCCCCCCCCCTCAGTCAGGCGGCAGAGTCGCTGCCGCTTAGGGGCCTCAATATATAGCATCACAGAATAGATTTTAGTTTTCAATTGAGAATTATAAAGGAATTAAGTTCATATGGCCTATGACAAACTACGAGACTCTTAAGTGATAACGCCACGAGGTAGAGATGTGAAAAGCATTATAGACTAGTGTGTTGTTGTCGGGCTATGTACCGAATGTTGACTCCCAAATCAGTATCCTTGTTTGTGAGGATTATTCAGCTAAAATTTACTTGATGATAAGGCTTCAAAGGCTGTATATTTGGAAATCAATTTAGAACACGATATTCAGTGGCGTTAACTCCGCCACAGTAGAAGAATGATTTGACCCCTTGAAAGTAAAGTTACACTTCAACTCACTTAACTCCCATTAACTAATAATATACAAAGCCGATAAAAGTAATAATTTAGTCGCGTCAAGTATAAATAAAATATCAAAATAAATGAAAAGAAAAAAAAAAACGTTACAGCCTAATAGCTGAATTTTGAATACATTAAAAAATAAGTCTATATTTTCAAAAAAAGGGCCTTAACGAAATTAATTGAAACTATAGATATTTAGAAAAAAAGAGATTGTTTAAAGAAAAAAATTTGCCTCGTTAATCATAGATTACTTAAGAAAAATCTTGCTGTAAATAAGGGTTCAACAATTATAGAAATCGAATGCCACAGCAAGTTCTAATAGAAACTTTAGAGTTCCCTCAAGCCGATCGACAGATATCGCACTAATTGAAATATACTAACCTGTAATATAATACAATCCTTTCCTTAATGTTTCAAACTCGAAAACCCACTTGGACCATGTAAAAGATACTTTTGGCAAAAAAAAACCCAGTAGTAAGACCTCATGTACTTCGTACGGTAAAAAAAAAAAAAATTTTTTTCTTTTATTTCAAAAAATCACACTTAAACAAAGCGAGGCATACTTTTAGCCGAAAAATCAGTAGTAACATCCATCACACTTCGAAGGGAACAAAATTTTTTTTTTCGGCAATTAATAAAGGCGCAGTATACATGGCAATTATAATTCATAAAAGCAAAATAAAATAGTCA